>NC_092096.1:66715861-66725861 GCF_045679555.1 Salvelinus alpinus | reverse complement strand
AAGTGAGGCTGCTGCTCTTTATACACACACACTCTATCTCACTCTCTCTCCCTCTCTGTCTCTTGCTCTCTTGCTCTTTTCCTCTCTCTCTCACTCTCTCTCTCTCTCTTCCTCTCTCTCTCACTCTCTTCCTCTCTCTCTCTCACACTCTAAATATTTCTCTCTTTCTCTGTCTCTTCCTCTCTCTCTCTCACTCATAATCTCTCTCTCTCTCTCTGTCTCTTCTCTCTCACTCTCTCTCGCTCTTTTCCTCTCTCTCTCTCTCTCTCTCACTCTATCTCTCTCTCTTCCTCTCTCTCTCACTCTCTTCCTCTTGCTCTCTCTCACTCTACATCTTTCTCTCTCTCTCTCTCTCTCTCTCTGTCTCTCGCTCTCTCACTCTCTCACTCTCTTCCTCTCTCGCTCTGTCTCTTGCTCTCTTCCTCTCTCTCTCTCTCTCTCTCTGTCTCTGTCGCTCTCTCTTATCCTTTAGGTCTAGCACAGTAAATGCTTCAGTTGTTTAAGCTACATTACGTTAAGCTACGTTAAGCTACGTTAAGCTACTTTACGTTGCAGAAAAGAATATTGAATATTGAATACTGAATATTGACAAAAATGATGGATCTTAAGTGTGTTAGCCATCAGTGACGGAGTTGAAAACAGATACTCATAAACATACATATTTTTTTATCTAAAAAAAGTTCAACAGCAAAATTTGTAAAATGATTAATTTGAAAATCCCTAACAAAAACATATCTCTCTCTCTCTCTAACTCTCTCTCTCTCTCTCTCTCTCTCTCTCTCTCTCTCCCTCTCTCTCTAACTCTCTCTCTCTCTCTCTAACTCTCTCTAACTCTCTCTCTCTCTCTAACTCTCTCTCTCTGTGCTACAGACTGATGGGCGTGGTGTTTGGGGAAGCGCTGGGCTGTAGCACGGTACAGATGCAGCCTGGAGCACCCAGCCCAACGCTGCACAGAATATCAGGGAAGAAAAGTCCTCCTTAAATTTGTGAAGCAAAAAATAATGCTTTTCAGGGTTTAACATTAGGTGAGAGAGATTTAGAGAGAGAGACTCATCGTTCGTCTCATTGTCAGTGTTGAAAAAAAAGTGATGGCATGAGATGATGATAACTTAGTCCTGCTCCAGTGCCAACTACACAGGCCATCAGTAGCTCGTATGCACCCAAGGCCATAAGACTTGGTTTGCATCCAGACACTCTGTCTCCCTCTCACCACCTCAGGCCTGGATTGCCGTGCGTGCAAAGCAGTGAGGAGACATGGCAGAGAGTGGAGAGACAGTCAAAACAATGAGAGACACACAACCTCCACTAATTAAATTTTATGGCAGATGGCGAATCGTAACCTATGGCCCTGACAGATTGCTGTTTTGGTAAACCCTTCCAGCACTATCTGACAGAGAGAGTGAGAGGAAGAGGTGGAGAGAGAGAATAAGGGATACAGAGATAAATACAGAGGGGGAGAGACAGAGAGAGAGAAATAGAGAGAGGGGAGATAGAGACAGAGAGAGAGAGAGTGAGAGAGGGGAGATAGAGAGAGAGAGAGAGAGAGGGGAGATAGAGAGAGAGAGAAAGAGAGACAGAGAGAGAGAGAGAGAAAGAGAGACAGAGAGAATGGAGTGAGAGATAGAGACGGAGAGAGAGGGATAGAGAGGTTGAGAGAGACAGAGACACAGCGACACAGAGATAGAGAGACAGAGACACAGAGACACAGACACAGAGACACAGAGACACAGAGAGAGAGACACAGAGAGAGAGAGAGAGGGAGATCTTTTTTTATTTTTTTATTTTTTTAATTGTTTATTTCACTTGCTTTGGCAATGTTAACATGTCTGTACCATGCCAATAATGCCCCGTGAATTGAATTGAAAGAGAAATAGAGAAATATATATATATAGAGAGAGAGAGAGAGAGAGAGAGAGAGAGAGAGAGAGAGAGAGAGAGAGAGAGAGAGAGAGAGAGAGAGAGAGTGGGGAGAGATATATATATATATATATATATATATATAGAGAGAGAGTCACCCTCAAAGACATCAAGAGCGTTACAGACTGATGAGGAAAGGACAATGTGGATGTGTAACATAACAGAAAACAAGCGGTAAACAACTCTTAGCAGCTTGTTAATTATTCAACCGAACCTCTGATCGGCCGTCATCTGTGATGCGGATAAAACAATAAGTGAATGGTTTTAATTAGTGGCGTTGTTCGGAAGCGTAACCTCTTTCCCAGCCCCTCTTTCCTAGCCGCTAGCACTGCTCCGGCACTTTTGTGCAAACCTGACACTTCTGGCATTTTACTGGGACAAAGAAGAAACCAATTATTCTATGACCATGGACAGATCTGAGAACTTTGGGCCTAGAAATGTAATAATACCCTAATAATTGTTATATCTTTTACACAATGGAGATTTTTTTGAGTTAGGGTCATATAGTAGTTGCCATTATGAACTATGAGTGCGGTGGTCTGTTGGGGATGCTGGTTCTGAAAAAAAAAGTTAAAGTTTTTACAGTTTTTACAAATCCCCTTTTAGATGATGTTTTAAAGTTGTGCTTCTTAATTTTTATTATTTATCTTGATTATTAAAGCTGTCGTAGCAGTGGTGACACTTTCAGGTTGTTAAAAGTGGTTAAAGTTATAATAGTGTTGATTGAAAGGTTTGACGTACAATACAATAGACATGTCTGTGTTAACTGAACACTGTTTAATTCAGTGTCTATGCAAAGTATGTACCTTGTCCCTATGTCCCTCGGTGTGAGATCCTTCCCTACAAGCAGTTATTCAGAGCCACTTTATCTTCTACAAGATGCAAATGAGGCAGCCTATAGTTGATTTAGTGCTTAATGAAGTGGTTGGTTGCTCTGTGGCGAGGGAGACACGGACCCTCCAGAGTACATTTAGCAGGTTAACCCTCATCACCTGTCTACGGGGTGGCGTATTCGTTGTTGTTGTTGTTGACTCATGCTGTTATCTTGTGCCGCCGTGAGGCTAAGGGGAATTTTACTAAGGTCCAAGACAAACGTGAAGATGGGACGGCCATTTTGAATTGTGAATTGAGTGGGTCATTTTCCTGATTAACGAACACATGCTCTAAAGTAAATTAGATTCCATATTGTTTTTTTTTGCGTGAACAAACACAGAATATTTCACTAAGCTGTGGGAATATAGTCAGAAGTAAACAATTAATCTTTGTTGTAAAGTAAACATATGCTCGCTCTTTAACTGAACCATCGATTAAAAGCATTTACACGAGTTCATTTAATACATGGATCTGATGCTATAAGAGGTTTTGATCTATGTTCTGTTTTTCCTGTGGATGAAACCAGCAACACAGTATAACCACAGTGATCTCATAATTGATCCATAAATATCTCAGGAGCATCTGTAACGGAGGAACGGTCGGTTACGTGGTTGGATTAGTTCATGGGACGTTATTACTGACAGGTTATTCTCAGGCTGAAACAAACTCAACTCTCAGATAAATGACTTCCACACACCTTTTCTCTCCACATCTTAATTCCTTTCAGTTTGGACTTTTCAATGGACTTTGATTGCTTTATTGTGATAGCGGTATATTATATTTTATCTGAGGAAATCAAGGCAAGGGGAATATAAGCTATTAATATTGCTAAAGAAAAGTCACTGACTGGCCTTGGGGAAAGAAATGGTTGAAGACAAAATTGTTTAACTTCTTATGCAGGTTTCATGTGTAATAATGGTTTTATATGTATCCCTTCAATTGACATCACTCTTTAGGATTAATTAGATTTTAAATAGACCAACTAGATTAAATATATTGTATTTTGTATGGTTTTATCTTCTGAAATAGTGGTAATGGACAATGTTTTTAATTTAATTTAATTTCATATGGACCAATCTATTTGCAGACCATCATCTTACAAACAATGTTATAATCAAATCAGAAATGCAATTATATTTACTGATACACAGTTACATTACTTATAAACTCTGACTTTAATTGAAATGGCAGGTAGGTAGCCTAGCGATTATGAGGTTAGGAGAGTTACCAAAAGGTCACTGGTTTGAATCTCTGAGACGGCAAGGTGGAAACATTTGCCATTCTGCCCTTGAGCAAGGCAGTTAATAACAGCTGCTTCCCAGGCACTGATGATGTGGATTAAGGGGCCCCACCACCCCCCCACACCTCTCTGATTCAGAAGGGTTGGGTTGAATGCATTCAGCTACGCAACTGACTAGTTATCCCTTTCCCATAAATATCTCATGTGCTTGTCAATTACATAATACATTGATTTGTAGAACATGTATACCTTATAAATACATAAGTGACTTTCACCTAGAATCTCAATAAATTAAGTGCAGGTAATTGAATTAATTACAAATTGTTGTTTTCCGTAATATTGAAGGATATGACACTTAACTAAAAATCGTCAACAGATAGCAGAATTGGCCATGAGCACATGCGCCTATCAGACAGTTGTAGAATGGTGTATGAGTGAATTCTGTAGCCGTAATCAATATGGAAACCACACATTTCATCAGTGATTAGCTGTACTGATGCTAAAGTAATGTATTATTTTTCAAGGATGATTTAGCCGTGCCAGCAACATAAATCATTTTGGAGTTTTGTAGCCAGATATTCCATCAATACAACAACATGCAGTAGAAATAAAAGATAACCAAAAGGTTTGAGCTCACCGTGCGTGTCATTGGATCAATTTCATTCATCAAATCCAAAATAGGTGCCGGTAAATAGATTGGCCAACGTGGTGGTTGTTAAGTCTACTCATAAAACTATTTAAGAATGAATCCATCCCCTGTACACCAATGTACCATTCTGATTCTGGAATTTTACTTTCAAGATATTCCATGTACGTTCTTGTCTCATCCCTATCATTCTCATCCCTGAAAGCTTTCGAAAGAACATCACGCTCTAGTTTCATCAGATAGTGTTCGGAGAAAACTCTAGTTTCATCAGATATTGTACGGAGAAAACTCTAGTTTCATCAGATATTGTACGGAGAAAACTCTAGTTTCATCAGATATTGTACGGAGAAAACTCTAGTTTCATCAGATATTGTTCGGAGAAAACTCTAGTTTCATCAGATATTGTTCGGAGAAAACTCTAGTTTCATCAGATAGTGTTCGGAGAAAACTCTAGTTTCATCAGATATTGTACGGAGAAAACTCTAGTTCCATCAGATATTGTACGGAGAAAACTCTAGTTTCATCAGATAGTGTTCGGAGAAAACTCTAGTTCCATCAGATAGTGTTCGGAGAAAACTCTAGTTACATCAGATATTGTTCGGTGAAAACTCTAGTTTCATCAGATAGTGTACGGAGAAAACTCTAGTTTCTTCAGATAGTGTTCGGAGAAAACTCTAGTTTCATCAGATAGTGTTCGGAGAAAACTCTAGTTTCATCAGATAGTGTACGGAGAAAACTCTAGTTTCATCAGATAGTGTACGGAGAAAACTCTAGTTTCATCAGATATTGTACGGAGAAAACTCTAATTCCATCAGATATTGTACGGAGAAAACTCTAGTTTCATCAGATATTGTACGGAGAAAACTCTAGTTCCATCAGATATTGTACGGAGAAAACTATAGTTTCATCAGATATTGTACGGAGAAAACTCGAGTTTCATCAGATAGTGTTCGGAGAAAACTCTAGTTCCATCAGATAGTGTTCGGAGAAAACTCTAGTTCCATCAGATAGTGTTCGGAGAAAACTCTAGTTCCATCAGATATTGTACGGAGAAAACTCTAGTTTCATCAGATAGTGTTCGGAGAAAACTCTAGTTCCATCAGATAGTGTTCGGAGAAAACTCTAGTTCCATCAGATAGTGTTCGGAGAAAACTCTAGTTCCATCAGATAGTGTTCGGAGAAAACTCTAGTTCCATCAGATAGTGTTCGGAGAAAACTCTAGTTTCATCAGATAGTGTTCGGAGAAAACTCTAGTTTCATCAGATAGTGTTCGGAGAAAACTCTAGTTCCATCAGATAGTGTACGGAGAAAACTCTAGTTTCATCAGATAGTGTACGGAGAAAACTCTAGTTTCATCAGATAGTGTTCGGAGAAAACTCTAGTTTCATCAGATAGTGTTCGGAGAAAACTCTAGTTTCATCAGATAGTGTTCGGAGAAAACTCTAGTTTCATCAGATATTGTACGGAGAAAACTCTAGTTTCATCAGATATTGTACGGAGAAAACTCTAGTTTCATCAGATAGTGTTCGGAGAAAACTCTAGTTTCATCAGATAGTGTGTATGGAGAAAACTCTAGTTTCATCAGATAGTGTGTATGGAGAAAGCTTAAAAACTGAGTTGCAGAGAACTAGAGAAGAAGGAATAGATGAGGAGACGTGGTGAAAACGGAGTGAGGTTAAGCGAGCGGGGAAAATAGAAACCCATGGCGAGAATGTTGTCCATCTTTGATGAGGAGCTCACATGGTGTGGACCCGGGGGACTGTGAGTAGTCCAGACATGAGGTACACAAAGACCCGGGGGAGGAGAGGCAAGAATAACGCAAGATCTCAGCTACCTAGACAAGAGGTTCAGAACTGATGTTTTGACTGAGTCTGTATGTAAAGGGGGGAGAGACAGTGAGAATGGGTGGGAGCGGGGGAGAGACAGTGAGAATGGGTGGGAGCGGGGGAGAGACAGTGAGAATGGGTGGGAGCGGGGGAGAGACAGTGAGAATGGGTGGGAGCGGGGGAGAGACAGTGAGAATGGGTGGGAGCGGGGGAGAGACAGTGAGAATGGGTGGGAGCGGGGGAGAGACAGTGAGAATGGGTGGGAGCGGGGGAAAGACAGTGAGAATGGGTGGGAGCGGGGGAGAGACAGTGAGAATGGGTGGGAGCGGGGGAGAGACAGTGTGAATGGGTGGGAGCGGGGGAGAGACAGTGAGAATGGGTGGGAGCGGGGGAGAGACAGTGTGAATGGGTGGGTGCGGGGGAGAGAGTGAGAATGGGTGGGAGCGGGGGAGAGAGTGAGAATGGGTGAGACAGAGTGTATTACTGTTTGCCTGTCCATATCTGTATACATGTGTTGTCGTGATTAAAAGAACTGAAAATAAATCATAAATTGTCCACTTTTGGCATATCCGATTAATCAATTCAGTTTGTCTCCACTTCCAGTATGCAAAAGTCTCTAAAATAGTTGACTTAATGATAAGCTGTTTTGTAATGAAGGCAAGATAAATGCGCGCCTTGTAAATTTGTAGATAATATGGCAATTATTAATTAACTCCTGAATTGTTAATGCTTTCATTAAGAACCACATGGGTCTCATCAGAAGGACGTGGTTGTACTGTAATTACATTTACCATAAATCACTGCAAGATGTACATAGTGAATGCATACTACAGTGCACAAGTGTATGTGTATGTGTGCGTGTGTGTGTGTATATATGGATGTGTGTGTGTGTGTGTGTGTGTGTGTGTGTGTGTGTGTGTGTGTGTGTGTGTGTGTGTGTGTGTGTGTGTGTGTGTGTGTGTGTGTGTGTGTGTGTGTGTGTGTGTGTGTGTGTGTGTGTGTGTGTGTTCAAAGTTATTCCACAGAGTGGCTCATGCACTGCCACAAACATTGCCCAGAGAGGGCCCCGAGGCTCAATTGGATTACTAAACACCTGCCTGCCATTGATCCTATGGCAAATAAAACACACCGTATGTGACGTACACACACAAACAGGCAGTGTATAACTCACTACCACGGTTATGTACTAAGGGCCAGTCTGTACTGAGAGGCAGTCTGTACTGAGAGGCAGTCTGTACTGAGGGGCAGTCTGTACTGAGGGGAAGTCTGTGTTGAGAGGCAGTCTGTACTGAGGGGCAGTCTGTACTGAGGGGCAGTCTGTACTGAGAGACAGTCTGTGCTGAGGGACAGTCTGTACTGAGAGACAGTCTGTGCTGAGGCACAGTGTTTACTGTAGGGCAGTCTGTACTGTAGGTCAGTGTGTACTGAGGGACAGTCTGTGCTGAGGGACAGTCTGTGCTGAGGGACAGTCTGTACTGAGAGGCAGTCTGTACTGAGGGGCAGTCTGTGCTGAGAGGCAGTCTGTACTGAGGGGCAGTGTTTACTGTAGGGCAGTCTGTACTGTAGGTCAGTGTGTACTGAGGGACAGTCTGTACTGTAGGTCAGTGTGTACTGAGGGACAGTCTGTACTGAGAGGCAGTCTGTACTGAGGGGCAGTCTGTACTGAGGGGCAGTGTTTACTGAGAGGCAGTCTGTGCTGAGGGGCAGTCTGTACTGAGGGGCAGTCTGTACTGTAGGTCAGTGTGTACTGAGGGACAGTCTGTACTGAGGGGCAGTCTGTGCTGAGGGGCAGTCTGTACTGAGGGGCAGTCTGTGCTGAGGGGCAGTCTGTACTGAGGGGCAGTCTGTGCTGAGGGGCAGTCTGTACTGAGGGGCAGTCTGTACTGAGAGGCAGTCTGTACTGAGGGGCAGTCTGTACTGAGGGGCAGTCTGTACTGAGGGGCAGTCTGTGCTGAGGGGCAGTCTGTACTGTAGGTCAGTGTGTACTGAGGGACAGTCTGTACTGAGGGGCAGTCTGTGCTGAGGGGCAGTCTGTACTGAGGGGCAGTCTGTGCTGAGGGGCAGTCTGTACTGAGGGGCAGTCTGTACTGAGGGGCAGTCTGTGCTGAGGGACAGTCTGTACTGAGGGGCAGTCTGTGCTGAGGGGCAGTCTGTACTGAGGGGCAGTCTGTACTGTAGGTCAGTGTGTACTGAGGGACAGTCTGTACTGAGAGGCAGTCTGTACTGAGGGGCAGTCTGTACTGAGGGGCAGTCTGTGTTGAGAGGCAGTCTGTACTGAGGGGCAGTCTGTACTGAGGGGCAGTCTGTACTGAGGGGAAGTCTGTACTGAGAGACAGTCTGTGCTGAGGCACAGTGTTTACTGTAGGGCAGTCTGTACTGTAGGTCAGTGTGTACTGAGGGACAGTCTGTGCTGAGGGACAGTCTGTGCTGAGGGACAGTCTGTACTGAGAGGCAGTCTGTACTGAGGGGCAGTCTGTGCTGAGGGGCAGTCTGTACTGAGAGGCAGTCTGTACTGAGGGGCAGTCTGTACTGAGGGACAGTCTGTACTGAGAGGCAGTCTGTACTGAAGGGCAGTCTGTGCTGAGGGGCAGTCTGTACTGAGGGGCAGTCTGTACTGAGGGGCTGTACTGAGGGGCAGTCTGTACTGAGGGGCAGTCTGTACTGAGGGGCAGTCTGTACTGACAGGCAGTCTGTACTGAGGGGCAGTCTGTACTGAGGGGCAGTCTGTACTGAGGGGCAGTCTGTACTGACAGGCAGTCTGTACTGAGGGGCAGTGTTTACTGTAGGGCAGTCTGTACTGTAGGTCAGTGTGTACTGAGGGACAGTCTGTACTGTAGGTCAGTGTGTACTGAGGGACAGTCTGTACTGAGAGGCAGTCTGTACTGAGGGGCAGTCTGTACTGAGGGGCAGTCTGTGCTGAGGGGCAGTCTGTACTGAGGGGCAGTCTGTACTGAGGGGCAGTCTGTACTGAGGGGCAGTCTGTACTGAGAGACAGTCTGTGCTGAGGCACAGTGTTTACTGTAGGGCAGTCTGTACTGTAGGTCAGTGTGTACTGAGGGACAGTCTGTGCTGAGGGACAGTCTGTGCTGAGGGACAGTCTGTACTGAGGCACAGTCTGTACTAAGGGCCAGTTTGTACTGAGGGGCATTCTGTACTGAGAGGCAGTCTGTACTGTAGGTCAGTCTGTACTGTAGGTCAGTGTGTACTGTAGGTCAGTGTGTACTGAGGGACAGTCTGTACTGAGGGACAGTCTGTACTGAGGGACAGTCTGTACTGTAGGTCAGTCTGTACTGAGGCACAGTGTTTACTGTAGGGCAGTCTGTACTGAGGGCCAGTCTGTACTGAGGGCCAGTCTGTACTGAGGGCCAGTCTGTACTGAGGGACAGTCTGTATTGAGGCACAGTCTGTACTGTAGGTCAGTCTGTACTGAGGGACAGTCTGTATTGAGGCACAGTCTGTACCGTAGGTCAGTCTGTACTGAGGGACAGTCTGTACTGA
>NC_092096.1:66678361-66710861 GCF_045679555.1 Salvelinus alpinus | reverse complement strand
TCCCCGGGCGCCAAAGACGTGGATGTCGATTAAGGCACCCCCCCCCCCCCCCGCACCTCTCTGATTCAGAGGGGTTGGGTTCAATGAAGACACATTTCAGTTGAAGGCATTCAGTTGTACAACTGACTAGGTATCCCCCTTTCCTTTCTCTTATGGAACAGGCCAGGAGGTGCCAGGTACCAGATTACGTTTGAACCTGGCGATATGTGGAAGCTATACCGTCCACTAGGGACAACATGAGCGCCTAATACCATCAAGTAGGGTTGCGGCTTGCTCAAGCGTTGTGGACTGGGGGATGGGAATGGGTGTTTAAGCAGCAGACTCAGGCCCCAAGGGTCTCATGTTCAATCCCAGTGCTAGACACTCCTGATTTATGTTTGTTTGTTTCTTTCCCAAACCTTAATCCTAACCTTAACCAGTAGAAAAAGAAAGCCTTAACTTAAGTTTTAGTTTCCCTTTTGAGGACTTTGACTGACAGCTAAGATACGGCAACATATGACGTAACTAAAAACGCCAACCTATGGCGTCATTCTGTTGCAGCAGATATGCCACGGGTTGCCGTTTTAATGGAGGTTGCCTGTGCTATAGGTTGTCGTTTTAATGGAGGCTGCCTGTGCTATAGGTTGTCGTTTTAATGGAGGCTGCCTGTGCTATAGGTTGTCGTTTTAATGGAGGCTGCCTGTGCTATAGGTTGTCGTTTTAATGGAGGCTGCCTGTGCTATAGGTTGCTGTTTTAATGGAGGTTGCCTGTGCTATAGGTTGTCATTTTAATGGAGGTTGCCTGTGCTATAGGTGGTGGTTTTAATGGAGGTTGCCTGTGCTATAGGTTGTCGTTTTAATGGAGGCTGCCTGTGCTATAGGTTGCTGTTTTAATGGAGGTTGCCTGTGCTATAGGTTGTCATTTTAATGGAGGTTGCCTGTGCTATAGGTTGTGGTTTTAATGGAGGTTGCCTGTGCTATAGGTTGTCGTTTTAATGGAGGCTGCCTGTGCTATAGGTTGTGGTTTTAATGGAGGTTGCCTGTGCTATAGGTTGTCGTTTTAATGGAGATTGCCTGTGCTATAGGTTGTCGTTTTAATGGAGGTTGCCTGTGCTATAGGTTGTCGTTTTAATGGAGATGGCCTTTGCTATAGGTTGTCGTTTTAATGGAGGTTGCCTGTGCTATAGGTTGTCGTTATAATGGAGATTGCCTTTGCTATAGGTTGTCGTTTTAATGGAGATTGCCTTTGCTATAGGTTGTCGTTTTAATGGAGATTGCCTGTGCTATAGGTTGTCGTTTTAATGGAGATTGCCTTTGCTATAGGTTGTCGTTTTAATGGAGATTGCCTTTGCTATAGGTTGTCGTTTTAATGGAGATTGCCTTTGCTATAGGTTGTCGTTTTAATGGAGATTGCCTTTGCTATAGGTTGCTGTTTTAATGGAGATTGCCTTTGCTATAGGTTGCTGTTTTAATGGAGATTGCCTGTGCTATAGGTTGTCGTTTTAATGGAGATTGCCTTTGCTATAGGTTGCTGTTTTAATGGAGATTGCCTTTGCTATAGGTTGTCGTTTTAATGGAGATTGCCTTTGCTATAGGTTGCTGTTTTAATGGAGATTGCCTTTGCTATAGGTTGTCGTTTTAATGGAGATTGCCTTTGCTATAGGTTGTCGTTTTAATGGAGATTGCCTGTGCTATAGGTTGTCGTTTTAATGGAGATTGCCTTTGCTATAGGTTGTCGTTTTAATGGAGATTGCCTGTGCTATAGGTTGTCGTTTTAATGGAGATTGCCTTTGCTATAGGTTGTCGTTTTAATGGAGATTGCCTTTGCTATAGGTTGTCGTTTTAATGGAGATTGCCTTTGCTATAGGTTGTCGTTTTAATGGAGATTGCCTTTGCTATAGGTTGTCGTTTTAATGGAGATTGCCTTTGCTATAGGTTGTCGTTTTAATGGAGATTGCCTGTGCTATAGGTTGTCGTTTTAATGGAGATTGCCTGTGCTATAGGTTGTCGTTTTAATGGAGATTGCCTTTGCTATAGGTTGTCGTTTTAATGGAGATTGCCTTTGCTATAGGTTGTCGTTTTAATGGAGATTGCCTGTGCTATAGGTTGTCGTTTTAATGGAGATTGCCTTTGCTATAGGTTGTCGTTTTAATGGAGATTGCCTTTGCTATAGGTTGCTGTTTTAATGGAGATTGCCTTTGCTATAGGTTGCTGTTTTAATGGAGATTGCCTTTGCTATAGGTAACCTTCCATGGAAGGGCGTCATTTTTTTTTTTTTGTATTTCACTCATATTTGTCAGTGAACACATCTCTTACACATCCCATCTTCCTGTCCGTTACACATCTCATCTTCCTGTCCGTTACACATCTCGTCGTCATGTCCATTACACATCTCATCTTCCTGTCCATTACCAATCGTATCTTCCTGTCCGTTACACATCTCATCTTCCTTTCCATGACACATCTCATCTTCCTGTCCGTTACACATCTCATCTTCCTTTCCATGACACATCTCATCTTCCTGTCCGTTACACATCTCATCTTCCTGTCCGTTACACATCTCATCTTCCTGTCCGTTACACATCTCATCTTCCTTTCCATGACACATCTCATCTTCCTGTCCGTTACACATCTCATCTTCCTTTCCATGACACATCTCATCTTCCTGTCCGTTACACATCTCATCTTCCTTTCCATGACACATCTCATCTTCCTGCCTGTTACACATCTCATCTTCCTGCCTGTTACACATCACAGTGCTGTTATGATGGACAAATGTTCAGTACATCCAGGACTCAATAATGTATCCTCAGTGCAGTGCAGTGGAGGCTGGTGAAGGGAGGACAACTCATAATAATGTCTGGAACAAAGTAAATAAAATTATTTCAAACGCCTGGAAACCATGTGTTTAATGTATTTGATACCATTCCACCTATTCCACTCCAGCCTATACCACAAGCCCATCCTCCCCAATTAAGGTGCCACCAACCTCCTGTGGTACAGAGTATACACACTGAGTGTACAAAACACAAGGACAACTTCCTAATATTGAGATGAAAAACCTCCCGCGTTTTGCCCTCAGAACAGTCTCAATTCTTCGGGGCATGGACTCCACAAGGTGTTGAAAGCATTCCACAGGGATGCTGGCCCATGTTGACTCCAATGCTTCCCACAGTTGTGTCATGTTTTCTGGATGTTCTTTAGGTGGTAGACCATTCTTGATACACATGGGAAACCCAGCAGCATTGCAGTTCTTGACACAAACCGGTGCACCTGGCACCTACTACCACACCCTGTTCAAAGGCACTTAAATATTTTTTCTTGCTCATCCACCCTTTGAATGGCACACATACACAATCCATGTCTCAATTGTCTCAAGTCTTAAAACACATTATTTAACCTGTCTTCTCCCCTTCATCTACACTGAATTAAGTGGATTTAACAGGTGAAATCAATGAGGGATCATAGCTTTCACCTGGATTCACCTGGTCAGTCTATGTCATGGAAAGAGCAGGTGTTCATAATGTTTTGTACACTCAGTGTTTCTTTAAACACATGCATTTCATGTTTTTAATTGAAATTATACAAGGTCACTGTTACATTGGAAATGATTTGTTTACAAGGGCCCCGGGCTATAGATTTGATTAATTAGAGCTGTGCTGGGCTCCAGCCTCGTTCGGAGATGACATTTGATGTCGGGGTGTAAATAGCTGAACTGTGAACACTGTTCAAAAAGGTTGTAGAGCAGGTTTTTCCTCAGTTCAAGGCACAACGAGCAAATGTAAAGCTGATATTAATCGTGGAGATTTTTTATAGGAGATGGTATAGTTTTAAGTTATGCTATTGGTAGGCTACACCAGCACTAACAGTTCAACACAAACAGTTGTTTTACTGATGTACAGTATCTCACTCATTTAAAATCAAGATACTAATCAGACATATTTGACAGAGGGGGGGGGGGGGGGGGTCAATTCAACAGCTCTATTCAAGACATAGCCCACCGGTTCTGTCACTAATGCATTTAGCCTGAGGGTATCTGGTAACCATGGGATACCAGATTAATTAATAAGATATCACCCCCTTTCCATTTTATATGATTTGCTAAAATGGTGTATCTGTGTAGAATCCTCCCATCAACATGTTCGCTGAGCTAATGACTCTGCTAATTCAAAACGATGATAGCGTGTGTTTCTTCAGTACAGGATTGTGCCAGGTTTTGCCCAGCAGTGCAAACTTATTTGTTATAATCATTATATATTTATTTAGTTGTGCACATGTTTTCTCTTAGTGGAAAGATAGCTAAAACCATTGCTGGATTCTCATCTACTTTCCTGAGGTAAATAACAGAGTTCTACCATTTTTAAGTTTCATCTAATCTAGAAAAATGCATTCGGTTTCATCTGATCTAGAACAACACGTCAGGCTCCATTTCACAACACGTCCAATGAGCTATCATCTTTGCTCCCTGTAATTGCAGGTGTGTCTGGCTTTAGATGAGTTAGTCATTAAGGAATCATAGCAATATGTGTTCACTGTTCCAAGGAAATGTAGGAATGCTTGAGGAACCACTGTATGGACGCTGTAGTACACATGCAATGTGAGGGATGAGAATTCAATTAACTTAACAGTAGAAACCCGCACATTGCTCTTGATAGTATCACTGCTCTTTATTAAGCTTTACGCATCGGCCTCAAGGTCTTCGTCAGAGCTTTGTGAGTGTTTACAATTTGCACCCTTATGTAGACATTGCTCCACTCACATCTGTTCAATGCATGGAATGGGGTTGGAGTCGAGGGCCAATAAGCATTAAACACGTCTGTGAAACCACAACGTGGACATCGAGCTATCAAGTAAGCTTTCATTAATCATTGGGTAACAGTGCAAGAATGAAGAGTCATCTGAAATGGTAGCATTAATTCATGTTCACATTTACAACATAACATGTACGGACATTTGATCATTTAAGATGAAGATGTTACCCGGCACCTGAAACAAAGGTTGCTCAGATGTGCGAGTGCCTTTTTGAATTTTGAATAAACCTAACAGTCAAAACAACTTGCTGTAATTCTTTGCCTGTACTATTCCAGTTGAATCCACTACTTTACCTTTAAGCCAATATCTCATTGGAGTTTGAGCAACCCAGTATCAAAAGCAAAACATGCTTCTAGATGATAGGTGTGTTGACAGAAACATATATATTTCAGGGACAGTCATAACAATGGCTTGAGTTGAAGATGATCACAGTTCAAGTTTGGTCTCAACGGGTAAATCGGGAGAACTCAAACACGAGGTCAGTTTGATAAGACAACATGTGACCTCATGGTTTAAAGCAACAGCCATCACTGTCCCTAAAATAGTATTATTAAACTAAAGCCTAATAAAATAATTCAGCATTATGTTATGATTAATCTTAATTAGCCTACAGTCCAGAGTCCAACCCACTAACCAATAATGACAATAATCAGTTAACGTTACTGTTAGTTTTGATCAGCACGTAAATTAAATCCCTATAAATTACAATGAATAAATAGATGTCTGACAGCAGGCCTAAAGCTTACATGCGTAATAAATGTAATTCTAAAGGTGGACTTCAGGTCATGGCGGAAAGCATCCAGGTTACCCTTGACACATACACCCTCTGTTGATGACCAGTTTCCTGTGTATGTTTAGAACATGTTCCCTATTGGGTAGAAACATTATGTTTATAACAGGTTCCCTATTGGGTAGAAACAGTATGTTTATAACAGGTTACCTATTGGGTAGAAACAGTATGTTTATAACAGGTTCCCTATTGGGTAGAAACACTATGTTTATAACAGGTTCCCTATTGGGTAGAAACAGTATGTTAATAACAGGTTCCCTATTGGGTAGAAACAGTATGTTTATAACAGGTTCCCTATTGGGTAGAAACAGTATGTTTATAACAGGTTCCCTATTGGGTAGAAACAGTATGTTTATAACAGGTTCCCTATTGGGTAGAAACAGTATGTTAATAACAGGTTCCCTATTGGGTAGAAACAGTATGTTTATAACAGGTTCCCTATTGGGTAGAAACAGTATGTTTATAACAGGTTCCCTATTGGGTAGAAACAGTATGTTTATAACAGGTTCCCTATTGGGTAGAAACAGTATGTTTATAACAGGTTCCCTATTAGGTAGAAACATTATGTTTATAACAGGTTCCCTATTGGGTAGAAACAGTATGTTTAGAACAGGTTCCCTATTGGGTAGAAACAGTATGTTTATAACAGGTTCCCTATTGGGTAGAAACAGTATGTTTATAACAGGTTCCCTATTGGGTAGAAACAGTATGTTTATAACAGGTTCCCTATTGGGTAGAAACATTATGTTTAGAACACGTTCCCTATTGGGTAGAAACAGTATGTTTATAACAGGTTCCCTATTGGGTAGAAACAGTATGTTTATAACAGGTTCCCTATTAGGTAGAAACAGTATGTTTAGAACATGTTCCCTATTGGGTAGAAACATTATGTTTATAACAGGTTCCCTATTGGGTAGAAACAGTATGTTTATAACAGGTTCCCTATTGGGTAGAAACAGTATGTTTAGAACAGGTTCCCTATTGGGTAGAAACAGTATGTTTATAACAGGTTCCCTATTGGGTAGAAACAGTATGTTTAGAACAGGTTCCCTATTGGGTAGAAACAGTATGTTTATAACAGGTTCCCTATTAGGTAGAAACAGTATGTTTATAACAGGTTCCCTATTAGGTAGAAACAGTATGTTTATAACAGGTTCCCTATTGGGTAGAAACAGTATGTTTATAACAGGTTCCCTATTGGGTAGAAACAGTATGTTTATAACAGGTTCCCTATTGGGTAGAAACAGTATGTTTAGAACAGGTTCCCTATTGGGTAGAAACAGTATGTTTATAACAGGTTCCCTATTGGGTAGAAACAGTATGTTTATAACAGGTTCCCTATTGGGTAGAAACAGTATGTTTAGAACACGTTCCCTATTGGGTAGAAACAGTATGTTTAGAACACGTTCCCTATTGGGTAGAAACAGTATGTTTATAACAGGTTCCCTATTGGGTAGAAACAGTATGTTTAGAACAGGTTCCCTATTGGGTAGAAACAGTATGTTTAGAATACGTTCATTATTTAGTAAATATAGTTACATGGATGGTAACACCTGTCACAATGGAGGGGGGTGGGGAGAGGTGTGTGTGTGTACATGTTTGTGTGTGTGTGTGTGTGTGTGTGTGTGTGTGTGTGTGTGTGTGTGTGTGTGTGTGTGTGTGTGTGTGTGTGTGTGTGTGTGTGTGTGTGTGTGTGTGTGTGTGTGTGTGTGTGTGTGTGTGTGTGTGTGTGTGTGTGTGTGTGTGTGTGTGTGTGTGTGTGTGTGTGTGTTGTTGTTGGCTATTGGGAGAAAGGACAGGAGGGGAAGCTAGTGGTGGCCATTGGGATTGGGATGTATGGTTGAGTGAATTGGGGTCAGAGTTGAGGGAGTGAAGGGGCAGAAGTTCCCAGTAGGGGCTGATGGGATTGAAGGATTTGAAGGAGATGTGGTCATGGTTGAGACATGAAGGGGGTTTAGAGATTTGGGCCAGATAGCTGGGTTGAACGATTCCAGGGCAAACTCTTTAGATCAGGGTTAGAAGGGTGGAAAGGTTTGAGTGGGTTGGGGCTGGTGGCGGTGGATGCAATGTGAAGATATTAAAGGGGTAAAAGGTGGTAAGGATTTTTGGGAGGGACTTAGGGCTTAAAGGTTCTGCCTAAGATAAGGGGTCATGGGAGAGGTAAAGGTTTCCCTCTGTAGGTGAACATCTAGCCTTTCCCTTCGACTCTATTAAATCTTTCTGAATCTCTCAGACGTTTGGCTGTCATCCTGCCATGTGACCTGAACCCTTCAATCTCATCATATCTATATGACCTCTCTCTGCCTGGAACTGAATGTTGGTTTGAAGGGAGTGCTTTGAAGGATGCTATTCTGCCTTGTGTTTTCCATTTGGTAAAGCTATGGACCTTTTCTATATCCATTTTGATTTGGTCGTTGTTATGGGTCTTTGAGGTGAAATGATTTAACATTGGGATTATGTGATTCATGTTTTGCTTTGTAAAACAGCAACAGCTTTCATAATGTAATCCCCCATACAACTGACTGGGGTCATTTTCACCCCAGAAGTATAGTTTGGATCGTAGCCCAAAGGTGGTTTATTAAATTCTTCAAAACATTTTGTCAATAAACTTTTTCTTAATTCATATAATTCATTGTTTAGTGTTTCTGCATTAATATGGCCATTTTCACACCAAGAAAAAACTATTGAAAAAAGCAACAATCGTATCATAATATCAATATAATAATTTTCAAAACATCATTAGACATGTAAATAATGTTATCTGAAATAACACATAATCTAATCAGACAGTTATTTTAGCAAATGTAAAATTCCTTTGCATACTCCCCAAAAAATGTTGGGCTTTTTTCCGAAGTACATTTGTACAAAAAAGCTGATTTACCATCATGTGATTGTAGTATCATGTTGAAGTAAATACTAACCTGGTCATATTGCTGTGGTAAAAACAACTGCAATTTAAAGGGGCAGTACATGAAGAATTAGAAATATACTACATTTTTGGGACAATTTTTGAAAAATCTATTCATCCTGAGAGACAATGACCAAAAATATAAATTTGCTTTCTTTATTTACTTACCCTACAGCCAGCATTAGCATCGCTGCTAGTGAAACAATAAAAGTGTTAGGGCCAATGGCAGGATGCTTTAAAAAAGCCCAAATCTTTAAATTCACTTCAAATGAAATGTTAAAGTAACCAAAACACCATAAGCAGTGATGTACCTTGGTATTGTCTTACAAGTTCTTTTTATTAACATGGGGCAAAAATAATGTGAGGACAGACTGTTAGTCCAGGACTAACAGTCTGGAAAACGACTACTTCCGGCGCCGACCGAGATGGCCGCCTCGCTTCGCGTTCCTTCGAAAATATGCAGTATTTTGTTTTTTTATGTGTTATTCCTTACATTGGTACCCCAGGTAATCTTAGGTTTCATTACATACAGTCGGGAGGAACTACTGAATATAAGATTAACGTCAACTCACCATCGTTCCAACCAGGAATATGACTTTCCCGAAACGGATCCAGTGTTTTGCCTTCCACCCAATACAATGGATCTGATCCCAGCCGGCGACCCTATGCGACGCCGTAAAAGGGGCAAACGTAGCGGTCTCCTGGTCAGGCTTCGGAGACGGGCACATCGCGCTCCACTCCCTAGCATACTACTCGCCAATGTCCAGTCTCTTGACAATAAGGTTGATGAAATCCGAGCACGGGTAACATTCCAGAGAGACATCAGGGATTGTAACGTTCTCTGCTTCACGGAAACATGGCTAACTCAAGAGACACTAACGGAGTCGGTGCAGCCAGCTGGTTTCTTCACGCATCGCGCCGACAGAAACATACATCTTTCTGGTAAGAAGAGGGGCGGGGGTGTATGCCTTATGATTAACGAGACGTGGTGTGATCATAACAACATACAGGAACTCAAGTCATTCTGTTCACCTGATCTAGAACTCCTCACAATCAAATGTCGACCGCATTATCTACCAAGGGAATTCTCTTCGATTATAATCACAGCCGTATATATTCCCCCCCAAGCAGACACATCGATGGCCCTGAACGAACTTTATCTGACTCTTTGTAAACTGGAAACCACACACCCTGAGGCTGCATTCATCGTAGCTGGGGATTTTAACAAGGCTAATCTAAAAACAAAACTCCCTAAATTCTATCAGCATATCGATTGTGCTACCAGGGCTGGTAAAACCTTGGATCATTGTTATACTAACTTCCGCGACGCATATAAGGCCCTCCCCCGCCCCCCTTTCGGAAAAGCTGACCACGACTCCATTTTGTTGATTCCAGCCTACAAACAGAAACTCAAACAACAAGCTCCCGCGCTCAGGTCTGTTCAACGCTGGTCCGACCAATCTGATTCCACGCTTCAAGACTGCTTCGATCACGCGGATTGGAATATGTTCCGCATTGCGTCCAACAACAACATTGACGAATATGCTGATTCGGGTGAGCGAGTTCATTAGAAAGTGCATTGACGATGTCTTACCCACAGCAAAGATTAAAACATTCCCAAACCAGAAACCATGGATTGACGGCAGCATTCGCGTGAAACTGAAAGCGCGAACCACTGCTTTTAACCAGGGCAAGGTGACCGGAAACATGACCGAATACAAACAGTGTAGCTATTCTCTCCGCAAGGCAATCAAACAGGCTAAGTCCCAGTACAGAGACAAAATAGAGTCGCAATTCAACAGCTCAGACACAAGAGGTATGTGGCAGGGTCTACAGTCAATCACGGATTACAAAAAGAAAACCAGCCCCGTCGCGGACCAGGATGTCTTGCTCCCAGACAGGCTAAATTACTTTTTTGCTTGCTTTGAGGACAATACAGTGCCACTGACACGGCCCGCTACCAAAACCTGCGGGTTCTCCTTCACTGCAGCCGAGGTGAGTAAAACATTTAAACGTGTTAACCCTCGCAAGGCTGCAGGCCCAGACGGCATTCCCAGCCGCGTCCTCAGAGCATGCGCAGACCAGCTGGCTGGTGTGTTTACGGACATATTCAATCAATCCTTATCCCAGTCTGCTGTTCCCACATGCTTCAAGAGGGCCACCATTGTTCCTGTTCCCAAGAAAGCTAAGGTAACTGAGCTAAACGACTACCGCCCCGTAGCACTCACTTCCGTCATCATGAAGTGCTTTGAGAGACTAGTCAAGGACCATATCACCTCCACCCTACCGGACACCCTAGACCCACTCCAATTTGCTTACCGACCCAATAGGTCCACAGACGATGCAATCGCAACCACACTGCACACTGCCCTAACCCATCTGGACAAGAGGAATACCTATGTGAGAATGCTGTTCATCGACTACAGCTCAGCATTTAACACCATAGTACCCTTCAAACTCGTCATCAAGCTCGAGACCCTGGGTCTCGACCCCGCCCTGTGCAACTGGGTCCTGGACTTCCTGACGGGCCGCCCCCAGGTGGTGAGGGTAGGTAACAACATCTCCACCCACAAGGGTGCGTTCTGAGCCCTCTCCTGTACTCCCTGTTCACCCACGACTGCGTGGCCATGCACTCCTCCAACTCAATCATCAAGTTTGCGGATGACACTACAGTGGTAGGCTTGATTACCAACAACGACGAGACGGCCTACAGGGAGGAGGTGAGGGCCCTCGGAGTGTGGTGTCAGGAAAATAACCTCACACTCAACGTCAACAAAAAACAAAGGAGATGATTGTGGACTTCAGGAAACAGCAGAGGGAGCACCCCCCTATCCACATCGACGGGTCAGTAGTGGAGAAGGTGGAAAGTTTTAAGTTCCTCGGTGTACACATCACGGACAAACTGAATTGGTCCACCCACACAGACAGCGTTGTGAAGAAGGTGCAGCAGCGCCTCTTCAACCTCAGGAGGCTGAAGAAATTCGGCTTGTCACCAAAAGCACTCACAAACTTCTACAGATGCACAATCGAGAGCATCCTGTCGGGCTGTATCACCGCCTGGTACGGCAACTGCTCCGCCCACAACCGTAAGGCTCTCCAGAGGGTAGTGAGGTCTGCAGAACACATCACCGGGGGCAAACTACCTGCCCTCCAGGACACCTACACCACCCGATGTCACAGGAAGGCCAAAAAGATCATCAAGGACAACAACCACCCAAGCCACTGCCTGTTCACCCCGCTATCATCCAGAAGGCGAGGTCAGTACAGGTGCATCAAAGCAGGGACCGAGAGACTGAAAAACAGCTTCTATCTCAAGGCCATCAGACTGTTAACCCTTTCATGCGTGAGTTCCAAATATCTCTAACGGTCGCCCCAGCGTGAGTTTTTTTATGCACGTGATATTAGAAAGTTCTCTCCATTCCAGAATGTGTTTGTTATGTAACAGTACATTTCATTCGCGCTGCCCTCAAACAAAAGCACGCAGCCTGTTTTTATTTGTCAATTTTAAATTATTTTCTAACAAGTTTTTTATTTTCTAATAACAGTTTGAAATGAGGTGTGTTCCGCCTCATTCATTCACATAAAAGTAGTCATTTTTACTTTTGCGGACCAATACATTTTTTTGACATTTCTGACCCGGACAAAATTCCCCAAACACTTCTCAATTGTTTGTGCAGGACATTTACTCATCTGCCGTCCTGCATACACGTGTTCATATTATTCCACCTGTCGCCTGCATCGAAATCAACGTTGTTTTCAGTACCAATAATACCTTTGGAAATGTGTGCGTTTCTATCAAAGTGCCTTATTACGTTATAATAGTTTCTGCATGTCGTGTTATGTCGTTTCTACTGTAGCATCATGTTTTTGTGTATATTCCTTATAACCGCGGACACGCGATGTAACGTTACTCATTTCATAACATTTATGGTGTTATACTCAATGCTTAGGTAGCTAGCTACATTCTCCTATTAGCTCTGGAAAACAATGCTAATTGCGTCAGGGATGTATTAGCATGTGTTGTATTTTGAAGCTACCCTGGCCTTATGACTCCCAAGTGGCACAGCGTCTCAGTGCTAGAGGCGTCACTCCAGACACCCATCTTCAAATCAAGACTGCGTTTCTATCAAAGTAAGTGCCTAATTACGTTATTGTGTCGTGTTATACCGTTTCTACTATAGCTCACTGTGTGAATGGAGCATAATATATTTGTATATATTCCTTATAACCGCGGACACGCGAGGTAACGTTACTCATGTTACTCACCTTTTATGGTGTTATATTCAATCGTGCTTATGTAGCTAGTTACATTATTCTATTAGTTCTGTAAAACAATGCTAAATGCGTCAGAAGTATTGGCATGTTGTATTTTGACACTACCCTGGAAAAATTGAAAAATATCTTATACCACTTGGTCGTTTTCTGAGTGCATTCCACAAAGCTGTTTATCATGTCGGCCTTATCCACTGCCCCCATTTTGAGGCAATAGTCAAGCACGCAGTCTGGTTTGATGTTTCTCTGTCTGGTTTGTTTCTCTGTCTGGTTTGTTTCTCTGTCTGGTTTGTTTCTCTCTCCCGTCAGGTGGTCCACCTTCCCTGTGGCCGACATGGTTGCTGTATGGACAGTGGAGAGGACATGGACGTCTCGTTTGTCATGCCACTTTACTGCCAGCTGTTAACATTTCTTATTTTGTATAACGGGTCATTTAGGATGGTAGTAGCGTTGATGAAATGCAGTCATAGCAGCAGAACTAGAAAGCAGTCTTTACTGTCACCAGGAATGTATACATTTCACTAATTGTGGTTGTCCACCACTCCTGGCTCTCTCTTATCCTGTAGCTCCAAGGCATAGCGATTGGTCTCTACTATGTCTCCCACCAGCTCCTCTGTCAGAAACAACTTGAAGCACTCTGCCTCAGTTGGAAATGGCAAGGGGCGTTGCACTCCAGACTGGGACTCATCAAAGCAAACACCAGGGCCAGGAGGGGTGAAACAGCAGGGCCAGGAGGGGTGAAACAGCAGGGCCAGGAGGGGTGAAATGACTGGTGGCCTTCCAGCTACCACAGAACTCCTGTACTTCATCCACTGTTGGTATGCCTCCATCACCACCAGCATCTTCAAAGGGAACTGGGACTTTGTCAGTGGACAAGGGAAATTCAGATTCAGGGTTCTCAATGGCTACAAGGTTGGGGGGCAGCTCCTCACTGTCACGGTCAGAATCTGATTCCTTTTTAGAATTTTAAAAAATCTCCAGAATTTCCACATTTGTTTGTTGTCTCCTTTTGAAAGACATTGCTAATGCTTCAGCTCATCTCACTAGCTACATACATAAACAACAACACTGAATGGTTTAGAGTGAGAGGGTACGTGGTAGACTGCCGGGACGCGCCACTTGTATCAATAAATCACTATCAGAAAATGTTTTGTGTGGCAATTATTTGTGTATTTACGGTTTTATTCACATGTTTTCAAATCTAGGTGACAAATCATGGATTCCGATTCTTGCACAGATTGTAATGGGCACATATTATGTGTGTAAAATACTTTTTTGAAGGTTGTACTGATTATGATGAGCTAAGCTAATTCCAGCTGTGTAGTCATGTTTGTTGACATTCAATGCATTCTGGGTTCACGTAATCGTCTGTTTGACCAAAGATGTTATAAAAAAATGAGGTGAGTAAGAGTTCACTCGTTTTTTGAGGACTTCCGGAAATGAATGGTGGGATGTGAACGACGGTAGACGACACACCCCTTCAACATGCATACTATAAACAGACCAAACTCATCTCGTCTTCTCTTATTATCTTCGGTTTCTGTGAGGAAAAAAATGCATGGCTGTGCGCTGAAACTAATCGTCGGATTACTTTCGATTTCTAAAAAGTGCTTTACCTAATTATTTGGATCAATGGTGTGCTCACCCGTGATGTGATTAATTATACATAGTAATTGCTATTAGCTAATTCATATTGTAGTTTGTCAGCCGAGAGTTAGAAAATATGACTGCTTGTGTTGGGTCAATCTTTCCTCAGCGCTAGGACAAATGTGGCCTACATTTTTCCGGTTAGGATGATTGTGTTATGCTATATATTCTTCTGTGAATATCTGAACATTGAATCCAAAAATAAACTGCTCACATTCTGGACATAACTTTGTAAGGACTGTGTTTGTGTAAATAGTTTCTGAAAAAAGTGTGGCCAGCTCAAACGCTGATTGTTGCGTCATTCGAAACTGGCCGTTCTAAACGAGCGTTCTAAATGAGTGTTCTAATCACACGGGTGTGATGTATGCTTCAGGGACCACTGTAGAACGATCACACCCGTGTGATGGTACGTGTGAAAGGGTTAAACAGCCACCACTAACATTTAGCGGCCGCTGCCAACATACTGACTCAACTCCAGCCACTTTAATAATGGGAATTGATGGAAATTATGTAAAAATGTACCACTAGCCACTTTAAACAATGCCACTTAATATAATGTTTACATATCCTACATTACTCATCTCATATGTATATGTATATACTGTACTCTATATCATCTACTGCATCTTGCCATCTTTATGTAATACATGTATCACTAGCCACTTTAAACTATGCCACTTTATGTTTACATACCCTATATTACTCATCTCATATGTATATACTGTACTCTATACCATCTACTGCATCTTGCCTATGTCGTTCTGTACCATCACTCATTCATATATCTTTATGTACATATTCTTTATCCCTTTACACTTGTGTGTATAAGGTAGTAGTTGTGGAATTGTTAGGTTAGATTACTTGTTGGTTATTACTGCATTGTCGGAACTAGAAGCACAAGCATTTCGCTACACTCGCATTAACATCTGCTAACCATGTGTATGTGACAAATAACATTTGATTTGATTTGATTTGATTTGGACAGCAGGACCGTAGCATGTTGCAACGGACAGCAAGACCGTAGCATGTTGCAACGGACAGCAGGACCGTAGCATGTTACAACAGACAGCAGGACCGTAGCATGTTACAACAAACAGCAAGACCGTAGCATGTTGCAACGGACAGCAGGACCGTAGCATGTTACAACAGACAGCAGGACCGTAGCATGTTGCAACGGACAGCAGGACCGTAGCATGTTGCAACGGACAACAGGACTGTAGCATGTTGCAACGAACAACAGGACCGTAGCATGTTACAACAGACAGCAGGACCGTAGCATGTTGCAACAGACAGCAGGACCGTAGCATGTTGCAACAAACAGCAGGACCGTAGCATGTTGCAACGGACAGCAGGACCGTAGCATGTTGCAACGGACAACAGGAGCGTAGCATGTTACAACAGACAGCAGGACCGTAGCATGTTGCAACAAACAGCAGGACCGTAGCATGTTGCAACGGACAACAGGACCGTAGCATGTTGCAACAAACAGCAGGACCGTAGCATGTTGCAACAAACAGCAGGACCGTAGCATGTTGCAACGGACAGCAGGACCGTAGCATGTTGCAACGGACAACAGGAGCGTAGCATGTTGCAACAAACAGCAGGACCGTAGCATGTTGCAACGGACAGCAGGACCGTAGCATGTTGCAACGGACAACAGGAGCGTAGCATGTTACAACAGACAGCAGGACCGTAGCATGTTACAACGAACAGCAGGACCGTAGCATGTTGCAACGGACAACAGGACCGTAGCATGTTGCAACGGACTGCAGGACCGTAGCATGTTGCAACGAACAGCAGGACCGTAGCATGTTACAACAGACAGCAGGACCGTAGCATGTTACAACAGACAGCAGGAACGTAGCATGTTGCAACGGACAACAGGACCGTAGCATGTTGAAACGGACTGCAGGACCGTAGCATGTTGCAACGAACAGCAGGACCGTAGCATGTTACAACAGACAGCAGGACCGTAGCATGTTGCAACAGACAGCAGGAACGTAGCATGTTACAACGGACAACAGGACCGTAGCATGTTACAACAGACAGCAGGACCGTAGCATGTTGCAACAGACAACAGGACCGTAGCATGTTACAACAGACAGCAAGACCGTAGCATGTTACAACGAACAGCAGGACCGTAGCATGTTGCAACAGACAACAGGACCGTAGCATGTTACAACAGACAACAGGAGCGTAGCATGTTACAACAGACAGCAGGACCGTAGCATGTTACAACGAACAGCAGGACCGTAGCATGTTGCAACGGACAACAGGACCGTAGCATGTTACAACAGACAGCAGGACCGTAGCATGTTGCAACAGACAGCAGGAACGTAGCATGTTGCAACGGACAGCAGGACCGTAGCATGTTGCAACGGACAACAGGACTGTAGCATGTTGCAACGAACAACAGGACCGTAGCATGTTACAACAGACAGCAGGACCGTAGCATGTTGCAACAGACAGCAGGACCGTAGCATGTTGCAACAAACAGCAGGACCGTAGCATGTTGCAACGGACAGCAGGACCGTAGCATGTTGCAACGGACAACAGGAGCGTAGCATGTTACAACAGACAGCAGGACCGTAGCATGTTGCAACAAACAGCAGGACCGTAGCATGTTGCAACGGACAACAGGACCGTAGCATGTTGCAACAAACAGCAGGACCGTAGCATGTTGCAACAAACAGCAGGACCATAGCATGTTGCAACGGACAGCAGGACCGTAGCATGTTGCAACAAACAGCAGGACCGTAGCATGTTGCAACGGACAGCAGGACCGTAGCATGTTGCAACGGACAACAGGAGCGTAGCATGTTGCAACAAACAGCAGGACCGTAGCATGTTGCAACGGACAGCAGGACCGTAGCATGTTGCAACGGACAACAGGAGCGTAGCATGTTACAACAGACAGCAGGACCGTAGCATGTTACAACGAACAGCAGGACCGTAGCATGTTGCAACGGACAACAGGACCGTAGCATGTTGCAACGGACTGCAGGACCGTAGCATGTTGCAACGAACAGCAGGACCGTAGCATGTTACAACAGACAGCAGGACCGTAGCATGTTACAACAGACAGCAGGAACGTAGCATGTTGCAACGGACAACAGGACCGTAGCATGTTGCAACGGACTGCAGGACCGTAGCATGTTGCAACGGACAACAGGACCGTAGCATGTTACAACAGACAGCAGGACCGTAGCATGTTGCAACAGACAGCAGGAACGTAGCATGTTACAACGGACAACAGGACCGTAGCATGTTACAACAGACAGCAGGACCGTAGCATGTTACAACGAACAGCAGGACCGTAGCATGTTGCAACAGACAACAGGACCGTAGCATGTTACAACGAACAGCAGGACCGCAGCATGTTGCAACAGACAACAGGACCGTAGCATGTTGCAACGGACAGCAGGACCGTAGCATGTTGCAACGGACAACAGGACTGTAGCATGTTGCAACGAACAACAGGACCGTAGCATGTTACAACAGACAGCAGGACCGTAGCATGTTGCAACAGACAGCAGGACCGTAGCATGTTGCAACAAACAGCAGGACCGTAGCATGTTGCAACGGACAGCAGGACCGTAGCATGTTGCAACGGACAACAGGAGCGTAGCATGTTACAACAGACAGCAGGACCGTAGCATGTTGCAACAAACAGCAGGACCGTAGCATGTTGCAACGGACAACAGGACCGTAGCATGTTGCAACAAACAGCAGGACCGTAGCATGTTGCAACAGACAGCAGGACCGTAGCATGTTGCAACGGACAACAGGAGCGTAGCATGTTGCAACAAACAGCAGGACCGTAGCATGTTGCAACGGACAGCAGGACCGTAGCATGTTGCAACGGACAACAGGAGCGTAGCATGTTACAACAGACAGCAGGACCGTAGCATGTTACAACGGACAGCAGGACCGTAGCATGTTGCAACGGACAACAGGACCGTAGCATGTTGCAACGGACTGCAGGACCGTAGCATGTTGCAACGAACAGCAGGACCGTAGCATGTTACAACAGACAGCAGGACCGTAGCATGTTACAACAGACAGCAGGAACGTAGCATGTTGCAACGGACAACAGGACCGTAGCATGTTGCAACGGACTGCAGGACCGTAGCATGTTGCAACGAACAGCAGGACCGTAGCATGTTACAACAGACAGCAGGACCGTAGCATGTTGCAACAGACAGCAGGAACGTAGCATGTTACAACGGACAACAGGACCGTAGCATGTTACAACAGACAGCAGGACCGTAGCATGTTACAACGAACAGCAGGACCGTAGCATGTTGCAACGGACAACAGGACCGTAGCATGTTGCAACGGACTGCAGGACCGTAGCATGTTGCAACGAACAGCAGGACCGTAGCATGTTACAACAGACAGCAGGACCGTAGCATGTTACAACAGACAGCAGGAACGTAGCATGTTGCAACGGACAACAGGACCGTAGCATGTTGCAACGGACTGCAGGACCGTAGCATGTTGCAACGAACAGCAGGACCGTAGCATGTTACAACAGACAGCAGGACCGTAGCATGTTGCAACAGACAGCAGGAACGTAGCATGTTACAACGGACAACAGGACCGTAGCATGTTACAACAGACAGCAGGACCGTAGCATGTTGCAACAGACAACAGGACCGTAGCATGTTACAACAGACAGCAAGACCGTAGCATGTTACAACGAACAGCAGGACCGTAGCATGTTGCAACAGACAACAGGACCGTAGCATGTTACAACAGACAACAGGAGCGTAGCATGTTACAACAGACAGCAGGACCGTAGCATGTTACAACGAACAGCAGGACCGTAGCATGTTGCAACGGACAACAGGACCGTAGCATGTTACAACAGACAGCAGGACCGTAGCATGTTGCAACAGACAGCAGGAACGTAGCATGTTACAACGGACAACAGGACCGTAGCATTTTACAACAGACAGCAGGACCGTAGCATGTTGCAACAGACAACAGGACCGTAGCATGTTACAACGAACAGCAGGACCGTAGCATGTTGCAACAGACAACAGGACCGTAGCATGTTACAACAGACAACAGGAGCGTAGCATGTTACAACAGACAGCAGGACCGTAGCATGTTACAACGAACAGCAGGACCGTAGCATGTTGCAACGGACAACAGGACCGTAGCATGTTACAACAGACAGCAGGACCGTAGCATGTTGCAACAGACAGCAGGAACGTAGCATGTTACAACGGACAACAGGACCGTAGCATTTTACAACAGACAGCAGGACCGTAGCATGTTGCAACAGACAACAGGACCGTAGCATGTTACAACAGACAGCAAGACCGTAGCATGTTACAACGAACAGCAGGACCGTAGCATGTTGCAACAGACAACAGGACCGTAGCATGTTACAACGAACAGCAGGACCGCAGCATGTTGCAACAGACAACAGGACCGTAGCATGTTACAACAGACAACAGGACCGTAGTATGTTGCAACGTAGGAGGAATTATCTAGTTGTTGCCCAATTTGCATAAGAACAGCAAAGGAAACAGGGAAAACAGTCCACCAACACATCAATACTCAACATTATGCAATGGCAATCCATTTGTTCACATCCCATGACTATGGCTATCCAATGGATGGACCACTCAGATCTTTACCCACAACATTTTTAAAACAGAAACGTTTACACGTTTCAACTTTTTTTTTTTGTCCCTGAAAACAGTTTCATTGAAATAGTTGTACCTCCAGCTCTTATCCCTGCCGTTAAAAAAAATGGCAGAAAAAGCCATCATCATTTGGACAATTAGACAAAATATGCTAGGAGTCCACCGATGCAGCAGTGGGCTGTGTTAAGAGGACCGTAAGAAATCCAATGACCATTTCCTGTTAAATTGTGCATGCACATGTGATCAATACGACCCAGGCAGGTCTTGCCAGGGAAATGGACAACACAGAGAAAAAGTTCCTCTAATGTCCTCCTGATGGATAACGATCAGCACTTCTTGAGCGAGTGGCAAACTGCAAGGGGAATGAGGGAATGAATGTGTATGAATGTGCATTCTGCCTTGCGACAAGGTAGGCTAATTGCTGCCAGCCTCCTTTGGTGAATGGGGCTGATCTTGGGAAATAGTGTCAGACGAAGCGCATATAAATGGTGCGTTCTCAGAGGTTTATGACCCTTGCAGGGGCTCTGACAGTGCCGTGATGAATACCCGGCTGTACTTTCTTTAACATAAAGATGATTACTGTGTTCTCCTAGGCTGAAGGCCATTATTTACAGCAACAAATCCCTTGATTTATCCTCAGCCGCATGCATTGTGTTTGGTGATTACAGACTGTGAATCATTACTGTGTTTCTATAAGTATATGTCTTTGGATGTGATAGGTGTTTACAGGAAGTGAATTGGTCACTTGCTCAATAGGTTTTGTTTGTAATTTGGTCAGTCAATGTATTGACTAAACTATCTCTGGATACAGTAAGCATATACAGTCAAGTAAATTCCAGATAATATATTAGTTTAGGAATGTATTACATCTCTGATTAATGATTGATTACACACGCCTTATCTGCACTTCTCCTATCCTATTGCGTATTGCAGTTTAACTTTGCTACGGTTTGATTATTCATGCCTTACTTGTTACTCAGTACATCAGGCCTAACTAATCCAGACTGATGCGATTCACAGCAACATGGTAACACAGGAACGGAACAGCTGCCCAGCACATTGAATTAGCCAGTTTGACCAGGAATGATCATGTGTGGTAGTATGCACACGCCAGTGCCGGGCGGTGCCGTTTCAGATGAGGGAGGACAATATTTATTTTAATGAGCATGGCCTTATTTCTATTACAGCCTATTGGATGACTGTCATTCATATTCCATTCACCCAGTTCAATGTGACAGCGATAGGTTTAGGCTACTACACGATACACTCATGTTCCCTATACCCATCATGAGGTTGCTACAACCTAGCCTATGAATGACAGATTTCAACGTAGGTGGACACAGGTCGAGAGTATTTTGAGCAATCAAGGTGACAGACAGTGACACATTTAGTACCGCCTTGCACACTCTTGCCTCCATCTATCTGATCTAGGGTGTAATCATAAGTCCAACAGTTGCAAACGAGAGTTTCTATTGGACAAATTCCGGTATGTTTATCCCTGTTTTGTTCCGTTTGCTTCCGTTTAAGAAACGTTTTTCAACTGAATCGGCGCAATGAATACACTCCTGATCACACGCAAACACAGTTCACTTTCATAGCAGCCACATACAAACAGCTTGTTGTATGTATAATTCCTTCTCGCATCTATCTACGCTCTCTCTTCCTCTCATATTTTCCCTTTGCTTGTGGACTTTAGTGCACAACACATTAGCTGTCTGTGACCAGGCAACAAAAACAACATTCCAAGCCAAACCTTCATATCATGACGGCTAACCGCTACACACATTCTACATCATTGTCACGTCATAGTCAACATGGCTACTAGAACTAAAGAGTTAGTAAACCCGCTGCAATCAAACAGTACAGTGTACAGTCAGTAGCTAGCAGATTAGCAGTTACACCGGCGTGCCCTGGTGGCAATAAATTAATTAAACCAAAAGCTTACCTTGACTTGGAAGAGTTCCAGTGTTGGATAGCCATAGTCAGCTAAATTCGCTTCCCCTTCCTCTCTGTTTGAGCAGGGTGTTTGGGTAGGCTAAACTAGCTAGCTGCATTCAATACAAGCTAAGTAAGTGACATATATATAGCTCTCTCTCTCTCTCTCTCTCGCTCTCTCTCTCGCTCTCTCTCTCGCTCTCTCTCTCGCTCTCTCTCTCTCTCAAGAAAGTAATTTGTTCAAAACTGTTCAACTATTGTCTTTTCTCTCTCTTTGAGTCAACTACTCACCACATTTGATACACTATAGTGCTAGCTAGCTGTGGCTTATGCTTTCAGTACTAGATTCATTCTCTGATCCTTTGATTGGGTGGACAACATGTCAGTTCATGCTGCAAGAGGTCCGATAGGTTGGAGGACGTCCTCTGGAAGGTTTGTATTGAAGTCAACGTACCAAGAGGAGAACAGAAGCTAGCTGTCCTCCAACTACACCATGGTGCTACCCTACAGTGCTGTTGAGGCTACTGCAGACCTGTGTTTTAATCAATTATTTGGTGACGTGTGAATATATTTGGTACAGTTTTATCTAAAAAGGATCACTTTTTAAGTGTTTCGCTATTTACATTTTTCTTAAGATCACTCCTCTGAGGAGCCTCCACTGATAAACATACACACAACCACACACACACACAGTCTTGTACAGCTAAATTGTGGGGACATTCAAAATCTTATTTTCCCTAACACCTAACCCTAACCTGTACTCTTACTCTTACCCCAACCCCAACCTTAACCATCAACCAAAAAAAAACTAACCATAACCCTAAACCTAACCCTAGCTCTGAACCCTAACCCTAAAACTAAACCTAGCTCCTACCCTAACCCTTAACCTAATTCTAACCCTAACACTAGTTTTAACCTTAACTCTAAACCCCCTAGAAATAGAACTTGACCTCGTGGGCACTTATAAAATGTCCCCAGTTGGTCAAATGTTTATTTGTTTACTATTCTTGTGGGGAATTCTGGTCCACAAGAACACGTCCACACTCAGGAGAGCCCAACATTTGCAGATATGCCTCGTGATCATTTCCAAAGCATCGTACTTTACTCTTGCGTCAATACAACTCATCTTTTCCAAGACATGGACATAGTAATTCAGTTATATAACTGGTTAACAAAGTCCCTTTATCAGAGGATATTGATCCTGGATCCGGTTGACAGTAAACAGACGGACTCTGATCCCACAGCGTCCTCTTTGGCTGAGTTTCCACACCGCTAGTTGTAACAGGAGAACTGCAGACAGACACTGTCTGAAGAAACTAGTCACAGCTTAGCATTAAACCATCCTATATTGACACAGATACTATACCACCCTTCCTATTATCTAATGCACTCTCTCTTTGTTAGTGCAGTATGTATTAAGGAGTAGTGGTCAGAATCTGTGCAGATGCCAGAATAGTGTGGGTTTTCATGGAAGGATGTAGAGTAGGCAAGCTATGGTTTTGTCAGATATGATCCAATATATGATCAATATACACTCACAGGCCAGTTTATTAATTACACCCATCTAGTACTGGGTTGTACCCCCCCCCCCCCCCCTTTGCCTCCATAACAGCCTGAAATCTATTGTGACATTGGGACACTCAAGTAACCTGAACATGTTCCAGACAATGTTCTTCCACTCCTCAACTGTTCGGTGTTGGTGATCCTGTGCTCACTGGAGCCGCTTCTTCTGATAGGAGTAGAACCCGGTGTGGTCGTCTGCTGCAATAGCCCATCCGTGACAAGGACAGACCAGTTGTGTGTTCCGAGATGCCGTTCTGCGCCGTTATTTGTCTGTGTTCTGCCTATTAGACACATTTCCTTTTAAGTATGCTCTCTCTAATTCTCTCTTTCTCTCTTTCTTTCTCTCTCTCGGAGGACCTGAGCCCTAGGACCATGCGTCAGGACTACCGGGCATGATGACTCCTTGCTGTCCCCAGTCCACCTGGCCTTGCTGCTGTTCCAGTTTCAACTATTCTGCCTGCGGCTATGGAACCCTGACCTGTCCACCGGACATGCTACCTGTCCCAGACCTGTTGTTTTCAACTCTCTAGAGACCGCAGGAGCGGTAGAGATACTCTTAATGATCGGCTATGAAAAGCCAACTGACATTTACTCCTGATTATTATTTGACCATGCTGGTCATTTATGAACATTTGAACATCTTGGCCATGGTCTGTTATAATCTCCACCCGGCACAGCCAGAAGAGGACTGGCCACCACTCATAGCCTGGTTCCTCTCTAGGTTTCTTCCTAGGTTTTGGCCTTTATAGGGTTTTTCCTAGGCACCGTGCTTCTACACCTGCATTGCTTGCTGTTTGGGGTTTTAGGCTGGGTTTCTGTACAGCACTTTGAGATATTAGCTGATGTACGAAGGGCTATATAAAATAAACTTGATTTGATTTAGACACGATTCTTGCCGTTCTCCTTCCAACTCTCTCATCAACGATGCTGTTTTTGCCAGACTGCTGCTGACTAGATGTTTTGCCAGACTGCTGCTGACTAGATGTTTTGTGGTTTGTCTCACCGTTCTTGGTAACTCCTAGAAACGGTCTGGGGTGAAAAGCCCAGGAGGGCGGCCGTTTCTGAGATACTGGATCTGGCACCAATGATCATACCACGTTCAAAGTTGCTTCGGTCACATGTTTTCCCATAACAGCCTGATATGATAACAGCCTTATATGATAACAGTCTGATATGATAACAGCCTGATATGATAACAGCCTGATATGATAACAGTCTGATATGATAACAGCCTGATATGATAACAGCCTGATATGATAACAGCCTGATATAATAACAGCCTGATATAATAACAGTCTGATATGATAACAGTCTGATATGATAACAGTTTGATATGATAACAGTTTGATATGATAACAGTTTGATATGATAACAGTTTGATATAATAACAGTTAGATATGATAACAGTCTGATATGATAACAGTTTGATATGATAACAGTTTGATATTATAACAGTCTGATATGATAACAGTCTGATATGATAACAGTTTGATATGATAACAGTCTGATACGATAACAGTCTGATACGATAACAGTCTGATATGATAACAGTTTGATATGATAACAGCCCACATAACACAACTGAGACAAGCAGCATTTGCTTGTGTTATTACCTGAGCGGAACATTGTTTGTCTGGGCCTCTGTCCAACTCCTCTATTAGGCTTCTGGTACAGTAATTAAACAAGTCTAGAGCCTGATTCTGAAGTGCACTTCTCAGCCACCTCCTCATTCACTTCTAGTAGTATTGTATTATATGATGTGGATAGGTTTCTCTCTTTGTTTTCGTTCCCCTTCTCTCTCTTTGCCAGAGACTTGTTTCCACACTCTTTCCAGCTGAGATACACATCACTCTCTCTCAACTTTAAGAGCAGAGACAATACAATAAGAGGGTGGGGACATAGTGATGGGGTTGACATGAATGCGTTTGGGGGACAACACCTTAAAATAGGGAGGATGGGTGAGGGATGAGGTGAGGAGGGGATGAGGGGTGAGAATAAGAGGTGAGGATGAGTGTCTGCAGTTGTCTGTTTGATTCTGGGCTCACGGTCTTCCTGTATGCTGGGAAAGTAGAGCTGAGAGAAAGAATGGGGGGAGAAAGAGACATATGGGTGGACGGAGAAAGAGACATATGGGTGGATGGAGAAAGAGACATATGGGTGGATGGAGAAAGAGATATCTGGGTGGATGGAGAAAGAGACATATGGGTGGATGGAGAAAGAGATAAATGGGTGGATGGAGAAAGAGACATATGAGAACCAAAAAATGAGACAAACAAGAAAAAGAAACAGAGCAGAAAAAAGTAGGAGACAGACACACCTAGAAAGAGACAAAATTAGATCCAGAAAATCAGGAGACAGACAAAGAAGGAGCAGAGAGAGAGAGAGAGAGAGATGTCTCACTCCTCAGAAGCTTTCCCACTTCCCAGGTTCCCTTCCTCCCTCTCTCCCTCTCTCCTCTCCTCCTCTAAGCCACATGACTATGGGTTAGCAGGGCATCCTCAGGGGAGCTGGTGCTGAGGCTGCAGCCAGCCTACTAATCAATCTCTACACTCCAACCATTTCCTCTGGCAGAGTCTCCCTTTGATCACGCTGAAAATGGGATGGCACAGGTGAAAGAATAATGAAGATTATTCTCCCCTAATTATAACCACGATGGTGGTACTATAGGTGTGTGTGTAGGGGACAGAGAGTTTGAATCTATATTTGTGAGTATGAGTGCTAGGAAAGAGATGGGGGGCGGTAGAGAGGGGGGAGAGGGGGAGAGAGTGAAGAAAGAGAGAGAGATAGGGGGTGGAGAAAGAGGGGGAGAGAGAGAGAGAAGGGGGAGAGAGAGAGAGGGGGAGAGAGAGAGAGGGTGGAGAAAGAGAGAGAGGGGGGGGGGTGGAGAGAGTTAAAGAGAGAGAGGGGGGTGGAGAGAGAGAGGGAGAGAGAGACAGAGAAGGGGTAGAGAGAGAGGGGGAGAGGGGGAGAGGGTGAAGAAAGAGAGAGAGAGAGAGAGACGAGAGAGGGAGAGGGGGGTGGAGAGAGTTAAAGAGAGAGAGGGGGGTGGAGAGAGAGAGGGAGAGAGAGACAGATAAGGGGTAGAGAGAGAGGGGGAGAGGGGGGAGAGGGTGAAGAAAGAAAGACAGAGAGAGAGAGAGGGAGAGGGGGGTGGAGAGAGATGGGGAGAGAGAGAGAGGGTGGAGAAAGTGAGAGAGAGAGAGAGAGAGAGAGAGAGAGAGAGAGAGAGAGAGAGAGAGAGAGAGAGAGAGAGAGAGAGAGAGAGAGAGAGAGAGAGAGAGAGAGAGAGAGAGAGAGAGAGAGAGACAGTGTCTGTGCATGCCAGTCAAGTTCTTCCATACCGATCTCGACAAACCATTTCTGTATGGACCTCGCTTTGTGCACGGGGGCTTTGTCATGCTGAAACAGGAAAGGGCCTTCCCCAAACTGTTGCCACAAAGTTGGAAGCACAGAATCATCTAGAATGTCATTCTATACTGTAGCGTTAAGATTTACCTTCACTGGAATTAAAGGGGCCCAAAACATGAAAAACAGCCGCAGACCATTATTCCTCCTCCACCAAACTTTACAGTTGGCACTACGCACTTGGGCAGGTAGCGTTTTCCTGGCATCCGCCAAACTCAGATTCATCCGTCGGACTGATAGATGGTGAAGCGTGATAGATGGTGAAGCGTGATAGATGGTGAAGCGTGATAGATGGTGAAGCGTGATAGATGGTGAAGCGTGATAGATGGTGAAGCGTGATAGATGGTGAAGCGTGATAGATGGTGAAGCGTGATAGATGGTGAAGCGTGATAGATGGTGAAGCGTGATAGATGGTGAAGCGTGATAGATGGTGAAGCGTGATAGATGGTGAAGCGTGATAGATGGTGAAGCGTGATAGATGGTGAAGCGTGATAGATGGTGAAGCGTGATAGATGGTGAAGCGTGATAGATGGTGAAGCGTGATAGATGGTGAAGCGTGATAGATGGTGAAGCGTGATAGATGGTGAAGCGTGATAGATGGTGAAGCGTGATAAATGGTGAAGCGTGATAGATGGTGAAGCGTGATAGATGGTGAAGCGTGATAAATGGTGAAGCGTGATAGATGGTGAAGCGTGATAGATGGTGAAGCGTGATAGATGGTGAAGCGTGATAGATGGTGAAGCGTGATAAATGGTGAAGCGTGATAGATGGTGAAGCGTGATAGATGGTGAAGCGTGATAGATGGTGAAGCGTGATAAATGGTGAAGCGTGATAGATGGTGAAGCGTGATAGATGGTGAAGCGTGATCAAATCAAATCAAATCAAATCAAATTTTATTAGTCACATACACATGGTTAGCAGATGTTAATGCGAGTGTAGCGAAATGCTTGTGCTTCTAGTTCCGACAATGCAGTAATAACCAACAGTAATCTAACCTAACAATTCCACACTACTACCTTACACACACACACAAGTGTAAGGGATAAAGAATATGTACATAAAGATATATGGATGAGTGGTGGTACAGAACGGCATGGCAGATGCAGTAGATGGTATAGAGTACGGTATATACATATGAGATGAGTACTGTAGGGTATGTAAACATAAAGTGGCATAGTTTAAAGTGGCTAGTGGTACATGTATTGCATAAAGATGGCAAGATGCAGTAGATGATATAGAGTACAGTATATATACATATGAGATGGGTAATGTAGGGTATGTAAACATTGTATTAAGTGGCATTGCTTAAAGTGGCTAGTGGTACATTTTTACATAATTTCCATCAATTCCCATTTTTAAAGTGGCTGGAGTTGAGTCAGTATGTTGGCAGCGGCCGCTAAATGTTAGTGGTGGCTGTTTAACAGTCTGATGGCCTTGAGATAGAAGCTGTTTTTCAGTCTCTCGGTCCCTGCTTTGATGCACCTGTACTGACCTCGCCTTCTGGATGATAGCGGGGTGAACAGGCAGTGGCTTGGGTGGTTGTTGTCCTTGATGATCTTTATGGCCTTCCTGTGACATCGGGTGGTGTAGGTGTCCTGGAGGGCAGGTAGTTTGCCCCTGGTGATGCGTTCTGCAGACCTCACTACCCTCTGGAGAGCCTTACGGTTGTGGGCGGAGCAGTTGCCGTACCAGGCGGTGATACAGCCCGACAGGATGCTCTCGATTGTGCATCTGTAGAAGTTTGTGAGTGCTTTTGGTGACAAGCCGAATTTCTTCAGCCTCCTGAGGTTGAAGAGGCGCTGCTGCGCCTTCTTCACAACGCTGTCTGTGTGGGTGGACCAGTTCAGTTTGTCCGTGATGTGTACACCGAGGAACTTAAAACTTTCCACCTTCTCCACTACTGACCCGTCGATGTGGATAGGGGGGTGCTCCCTCTGCTGTTTCCTGAAGTCCACAATCATCTCCTTTGTTTTGTTGACGTTGAGTATGAGGTTATTTTCCTGACACCACACTCCGAGGGCCCTCACCTCCTCCCTGTAGGCCGTCTCGTCGTTGTTGGTGATCAAGCCTACCACTGTAGTGTCATCCGCAAACTTGATGATTGAGTTGGAGGCGTGCATGGCCACGCAGTCGTGGGTGAACAGGGAGTACAGGAGAGGGCTCAGAACGCACCCTTGTGGGGCCCCAGTGTTGAGGATCAGCGGGGTGGAGATGTTGTTACCTACCCTCACCACCTGGGGGCGGCCCGTCAGGAAGTCCAGGACCCAGTTGCACAGGGCGGGGTCGAGACCCAGGGTCTCGAGCTTGATGACGAGTTTGGAGGGTACTATGGTGTTAAATGCTGAGCTGTAATCGATGAACAGCATTCTCACATGGGTATTCCTCTTGTCCAGATGGGTTAGGGCAGTGTGCAGTGTGGTTGCGATTGCGTCGTCTGTGGACCTATTGGGTCGGTAAGCAAATTGGAGTGGGTCTAGGGTGTCCGGTAGGGTGGAGGTGATATGGTCCTTGACTAGTCTCTCAAAGCACTTCATGATGACGGAAGTGAGTGCTACGGGGCGGTAGTCGTTTAGCTCAGTTACCTTAGCTTTCTTGGGAACAGGAACAATGGTGGCCCTCTTGAAGCATGTGGGAACAGCAGACTGGGATAAGGATTGATTGAATATGTCCGTAAACACACCAGCCAGCTGGTCTGCGCATGCTCTGAGGACGCGGCTGGGAATGCCGTCTGGGCCTGCAGCCTTGCGAGGGTTAACACGTTTAAATGTTTTACTCACCTCGGCTGCAGTGAAGGAGAGCCCGCAGGTTTTGGTAGGGGGCCGTGTCAGTGGCACTGTATTGTCCTCAAAGCGGGCAAAAAAGTTGTTTAGCCTGTCTGGGAGCAAGACATCCTGGTCCTCGACGGGGCTGGTTTTCTTTTTGTAATCCGTGATTGACTGTAGACCCTGCCACATACCTCTTGTGTCTGAGCTGTTGAATTTCGACTCGATTTTGTCTCTGTACTGAGACTTGGCCTGTTTGATTGCCTTGCGGAGAGAATAGCTACACTGTTTGTATTCGGTCATGCTTCCGGTCACCTTGCCCTGGTTAAAAGCAGTGGTTCGCGCTTTCAGTTTCACGCGAATGCTGCCGTCAATCCACGGTTTCTGGTTTGGGAATGTTTTTATCGTTGCTGTGGGTACGACATCGTCAATGCACTTCCTAATGAACTCGCTCACCGAATCAGCATATTCGTCAATATTGTTGTTGGACGCGATGCGGAACATATTCCAATCTGCGTGATCGAAGCAGTCTTGAAGCGTGGATTCAGATTGGTCGGACCAGCGTTGAACAGACCTGAGCGCGGGAGCTTGTTGTTTGAGTTTTTGTTTGTAGGCTGGAATCAACAAAATGGAGTCGTGGTCAGCTTTTCCGAAAGGGGGGCGGGGGAGGGCCTTATAAGCGTCGCGGAAATTAGTGTAACAATGGTCTAGTGTTTTTCCAGCCCTGGTAGCACAATCGATATGCTGATAGAATTTAGGGAGTTTTGTTTTTAGATTAGCCTTGTTAAAATCCCCAGCTACGATGAATGCAGCCTCAGGGTGTGTGGTTTCCAGTTTACAAAGAGTCAGATAAAGTTCGTTCAGGGCCATCGATGTGTCTGCTTGGGGGGGAATGTATACGGCTGTGATTATGATTGACGAGAATTCCCTTGGTAGATAATGCGGTCGACATTTGATTGTGAGGAGTTCTAGATCAGGTGAACAGAACGACTTGAGTTCTTGTGTGTTGTTATGATGATCACACCACTTCTCGTTAATCATAAGGCATACCCCCCCGCCCCTCTTCTTACCGGAAAGATGTTTGTTTCTGTCGGCGCGATGCATGGAGAAACCAGCTGGCTGCACCGACTCCGTTAGCGTCCCTTGAGTTAGCCATGTTTCCGTGAAGCAGAGCACGTTGCAATCCCTGATGTCTCTCTGGAATGCTACCCGTGCTCGGATTTCATCAACCTTATTGTCAAGAGACTGGACATTGGCGAGTAGTATGCTAGGGAGTGGAGCGCGATGTGCCCGTCTCCGAAGCCTGACCACGAGACCGCCACGTTTTCCCCTTTTTCGGCGTCGCACAGGGTCGCCGGCTGGGATCAGATCCATTGTATTGTGTGGAAGGCAAGACACTGGATCCGTTTCGGGAAAGTCATATTCCTGGTAGGAACGATGATGAGTTGACGTTAATCGTATATTCAGTAGTTCCTCCCGACTGTATGTAATGAAACCTAAGATTACCCGGGGTACCGATGTAAGAAATAACACGTAAAAAAACAAAATACTGCATATTTTCCAAGGAACGCGAAGCGAGGCAGCCATCTCTTTCCGGCGCCGGAGATGATAGATGGTGAAGCGTGATAGATGGTGAAGCGTGATAGATGGTGAAGCGTGATAAATGGTGAAGCGTGATAGATGGTGAAGCGTGATAGATGGTGAAGCGTGATAGATGGTGAAGCGTGATAGATGGTGAAGCGTGATAGATGGTGAAGCGTGATAGATGGTGAAGCGTGATAGATGGTGAAGCGTGATAGATGGTGAAGCGTGATAGATGGTGAAGCGTGATAGATGGTGAAGCGTGATAGATGGTGAAGCGTGATAGATGGTGAACACGTTTCCACCACTCCAAAGTAGTGGAGTAGAGCTTTACGCCAATCCATCAGACACTGATCTTAGACCTGTGTGTGGCTGCTTGGCCGTCGTTTCCCATTTCATGAAGCTCCCGACAAACAGTTATTGTGCTGAAGTTGCTTCCGGAGGCAGTTTGGAACTTGGTACTGAGTGTTGCAACCGAGGACAGACAATCTTTACTCGCAAGGCGCTTCTGCACTCGCCAGTCCCGATTTGTGAACTTGTGTGGACTACCACTTTTGTATATGTGGTGTGTCATGGAGTATCAGATATTGCTGTCTGTAAAGACAGAAAAATACTTTGAAGTCAGAAGTTTTTGCTGTAAAAAACAAGAACATAGTTACTGCCTTTGTATACATGACATGTGTGTCTATGTGTGTGACTGGGTTTACATGCGTGTCCCTCTACGTGTACCTGATGAGAGTACTCGTAAGTGGCAAGGGATAATGTGCTCCACCTGACAGATAGACAGAGAGCACTGGTAGAGGTTGGTTTCTAATTGAAGAACATATCTTATTGATTGTCAATGGAAGAGCCCTGATCCAAACTGCAGTAAAGACAGCTCTGAGAAATACTCAATGACTCCAACACCTATAACTAAATCCAATGACAATTGTGAAGGAAGGATTGTTCTCTGTATGAACCCACAGCTGTGTTCTCTATATGAACCTACAGCTGTGTACTCTATATGAACCTACAGCTGTGTTCTCTATATGAACCCACAGCTGTGTTCTCTATATGAACCTACAGCTGTGTTCTCTATATGAACCTACAGCTGTGTTCTCTATATGAACCCACGGCTGTGTTCTCTATATGAACCCACGGCTGTGTTCTCTATATGAACCCACGGCTGTGTTCTCTATATGAACCC
>NC_092096.1:66648361-66673361 GCF_045679555.1 Salvelinus alpinus | reverse complement strand
GAGAAAGAGAGAGAGATACAGATACAGAGAGATATGAAGTGGGGAGAGAGAGATACAGATACAGAGAGATATGAAGTGGGGAGAGAGAGAGAGAGATACAGATACAGAGAGATATGAAGTGGGGAGAGAGAGATACAGATACAGAGAGATATGAAGTGGGGAGAGAGAGAGAGAGATACAGATACAGATACAGAGAGATATGAAGTGGGGAGAGAGAGAGAGATACAGATACAGAGAGATATGAAGTGGGGAGAAAGAGAGAGAGATACAGATACAGAGAGATATGAAGTGGGGGGAGAGAGAGAGAGAGATACAGATACAGAGAGATATGAAGTGGGGAGAGAGAGAGAGAGAGATACACTGAATAATAACATCTGCATAGTAAGCAGTAACTTACTTATTATTACTGTTACTGTTATTACTGTTATTGTTATTACTATTATTATTGTTGTTTATCATTCCAAATAGTAGTGGTATGGGTGGTAATGGTAATGAGAGCAGTTTAGTGATGGTGGTGGTGGTAGTAGTGGTAATGATGATAGTAGTTGTAGTACCGATGTAATGGTGAAGATGACCGTTATTTAGTTATAAGTTAGTTATAGTTTAATTTATTTTTATTTTTATTACAAAAATAGTAGTTGTAGTAGTTGTAGTACCGATGTAATGGTGAAGATGACCGTTATTTAGTTATAAGTTAGTTATAGTTTCATTTATTTTTATTTTTATTACAATGTATATTGTATACATTGTTGCTTTGGCAATATTGACACAATGTTTTTCATGCCAATAAAGCAGCTTGAATTTGAATTTGAATTTGATACAGATACAGAGAGATATGAAGTGGGGAGAGAGAGAGAGATACAGATACAGATACAGAGAGATATGAAGTGGGGAGAGAGAGATACAGATACAGATACAGAGAGATATGAGGTGGGGAGAGAGAGATACAGATACAGATACAGAGAGATATGAAGTGGGGAGAGAGAGAGAGAGATACAGATACAGAGAGATATGAAGTGGGGAGAGAGAGAGAGATACAGATACAGAGAGATATGAAGTGGGGAGAGAGAGATACAGATACAGATACAGAGAGATATGAAGTGGGGAGAGAGAGAGAGATACAGATACAGAGAGATATGAAGTGGGGAGAGAGAGAGAGATACAGATACAGATACAGAGAGATATGAAGTGGGGAGAGAGAGATACAGATACAGATACAGAGAGATATGAAGTGGGGAGAGAGAGATACAGATACAGATACAGAGAGATATGAAGTGGGGAGAGAGAGAGAGATACAGATACAGATACAGAGAGATATGAAGTGGGGAGAGAGAGAGAGATACAGATACAGAGAGATATGAAGTGGGGAGAGAGAGAGAGATACAGATACAGAGAGATATGAAGTGGGGAGAGAGAGAGAGAGATACAGAGAGAGAGATATGAAGTGGGGAGAGAGAGAGAGAGAGAGAGATACAGATACAGAGAGATATGAAGTGGGGATAGAGAGAGAGAGAGAGATACAGATACAGAGAGATATGAAGTGGGGAGAGAGAGAGAGAGATACAGATACAGAGAGATATGAAGTGGGGAGAGAGAGAGAGATACAGATACAGAGAGATATGAAGTGGGGAGAGAGAGAGAGATACAGATACAGAGAGATATGAAGTGGGGAGAGAGAGAGAGAGATACAGATACAGAGAGATATGAAGTGGGGGGAGAGAGAGAGAGATACAGATACAGAGAGATATGAAGTGGGGATAGAGAGAGAGAGAGAGATACAGAGAGAGAGATATGAAGTGGGGGGAGAGAGAGAGAGATACAGATACAGAGAGATATGAAGTGGGGAGAGAGAGAGAGAGATACAGAGAGAGAAATATGAAGTGGGGAGAGAGAGAGAGATACAGATACAGAGAGATATGAAGTGGGGAGAGAGAGAGAGAGAGATACAGATAAAGAGAGATATGAAGTGGGGAGAGAGAGAGAGAGAGATACAGATACAGAGAGATATGAAGTGGGGATAGAGAGAGAGAGAGAGATACAGATACAGAGAGATATGAAGTGGGGAGAGAGAGAGAGAGAGATACAGATACAGAGAGATATGAAGTGGGGGGAGAGAGAGAGAGAGAGATACAGATACAGAGAGATATGAAGTGGGGAGAGAGAGAGAGAGAGATACAGATACAGAGAGATATGAAGTGGGGGGAGAGAGAGAGAGATACAGATACAGAGAGATATGAAGTGGGGAGAGAGAGATACAGATACAGCGAGATATGAAGTGGGGAGAGAGAGAGAGAGGGAGAGAGATACAGATACAGAGAGATATGAAGTGGGGAGAGAGAGAGAGAGATACAGATACAGAGAGATATGAAGTGGGGAGAGAGAGAGAGAGATACAGATACAGAGAGATATGAAGTGGGGAGAGAGAGAGAGAGATACAGATACAGAGAGATATGAAGTGGGGAGAGAGAGAGAGAGATACAGATACAGAGAGATATGAAGTGGGGAGAGAGAGAGAGATACAGATACAGAGAGATATGAAGTGGGGAGAGAGAGAGAGAGAGATACAGATACAGAGAGATATGAAGTGGGGAGAGAGAGAGAGAGATACAGAGAGAGAGATGTGAAGTGGGGAGAGAGAGAGAGATACAGATACAGAGAGATATGAAGTGGGGAGAGAGAGAGAGAGATACAGATACAGAGAGATATGAAGTGGGGAGAGAGAGAGAGAGATACAGAGAGAGAGATATGAAGTGGGGAGAGAGAGAGAGAGAGAGATACAGATACAGAGAGATATGAAGTGGGGATAGAGAGAGAGAGAGAGATACAGATACAGAGAGATATGAAGTGGGGAGAGAGAGAGAGAGATACAGAGAGAGAGAGATATGAAGTGGGGGGAGAGAGAGAGAGATACAGATAATGAGAGATATGAAGTGGGGAGAAAGAGAGAGAGAGATACAGATACAGAGAGATATGAAGTGGGGAGAGAGAGAGAGAGATACAGATACAGAGAGATATGAAGTGGGGAGAAAGAGAGAGAGATACAGATACAGAGAGATATGAAGTGGGGAGAGAGAGATACAGATACAGAGAGATATGAAGTGGGGAGAGAGAGAGAGAGATACAGATACAGAGAGATATGAAGCGGGGAGAGAGAGATACAGATACAGAGAGATATGAAGTGGGGAGAGAGAGAGAGAGATACAGATACAGATACAGAGAGTTATGAAGTTGGGAGAGAGAGAGAGATACAGATACAGAGAGATATGAAGTGGGGAGAAAGAGAGAGATACAGATACAGAGAGATATGAAGTGGGGAGAGAGAGAGAGAGATACAGATACAGAGAGATATGAAGTGGGGAGAGAGAGAGAGAGAGATACAGATACAGAGAGATATGAAGTGGGGGGAGAGAGAGAGAGAGATACAGATACAGAGAGATATGAAGTGGGGAGAGAGAGAGAGAGATACAGATACAGAGAGATATGAAGTGGGGAGAGAGAGAGAGAGAGATACAGATACAGAGAGATATGAAGTGGGGGGAGAGAGAGAGAGAGATACAGATACAGAGAGATATGAAGTGGGGAGAGAGAGAGAGAGAGATTCACTGAATAATAACATCTGCATAGTAAGCAGTAACTTACTTATTATTACTGTTACTGTTATTACTGTTATTGTTATTACTATTATTATTGTTGTTTATCATTCCAAATAGTAGTGGTATGGGTGGTAATGGTAATGAGAGCAGTTTAGTGATGGTGGTGGTGGTAGTAGTGGTAATGATGATAGTAGTTGTAGTACCGATGTAATGGTGAAGATGACCGTTATTTAGTTATAAGTTAGTTATAGTTTAATTTATTTTTATTACAAAAATAGTAGTTGTAGTAGTTGTAGTACCGATGTAATGGTGAAGATGACCGTTATTTAGTTATAAGTTAGTTATAGTTTAATTTATTTTTATTTTTATTACAATGTATATTGTATACATTGTTGCTTTGGCAATATTGACACAATGTTTTTCATGCCAATAAAGCAGCTTGAATTTGAATTTGAATTTGATACAGATACAGAGAGATATGAAGTGGGGAGAGAGAGAGAGATACAGATACAGATACAGAGAGATATGAAGTGGGGAGAGAGAGATACAGATACAGATACAGAGAGATATGAAGTGGGGAGAGAGAGATACAGATACAGATACAGAGAGATATGAAGTGGGGAGAGAGAGAGAGAGATACAGATACAGAGAGATATGAAGTGGGGAGAGAGAGAGAGATACAGATACAGAGAGATATGAAGTGGGGAGAGAGAGATACAGATACAGATACAGAGAGATATGAAGTGGGGAGAGAGAGAGAGATACAGATACAGAGAGATATGAAGTGGGGAGAGAGAGAGAGATACAGATACAGATACAGAGAGATATGAAGTGGGGAGAGAGAGATACAGATACAGATACAGAGAGATATGAAGTGGGGAGAGAGAGATACAGATACAGATACAGAGAGATATGAAGTGGGGAGAGAGAGAGAGATACAGATACAGATACAGAGAGATATGAAGTGGGGAGAGAGAGAGAGATACAGATACAGAGAGATATGAAGTGGGGAGAGAGAGAGAGATACAGATACAGAGAGATATGAAGTGGGGAGAGAGAGAGAGAGATACAGAGAGAGAGATATGAAGTGGGGAGAGAGAGAGAGAGAGAGAGAGATACAGATACAGAGAGATATGAAGTGGGGATAGAGAGAGAGAGAGAGATACAGATACAGAGAGATATGAAGTGGGGAGAGAGAGAGAGAGATACAGATACAGAGAGATATGAAGTGGGGAGAGAGAGAGAGATATAGATACAGAGAGATATGAAGTGGGGAGAGAGAGAGAGATATAGATATAGAGAGATATGAAGTGGGGAGAGAGAGAGAGAGATACAGATACAGAGAGATATGAAGTGGGGGGAGAGAGAGAGAGATACAGATACAGAGAGATATGAAGTGGGGATAGAGAGAGAGAGAGAGATACAGAGAGAGAGATATGAAGTGGGGGGAGAGAGAGAGAGATACAGATACAGAGAGATATGAAGTGGGGAGAGAGAGAGAGAGATACAGAGAGAGAAATATGAAGTGGGGAGAGAGAGAGAGATACAGATACAGAGAGATATGAAGTGGGGAGAGAGAGAGAGAGATACAGAGAGAGAGATATGAAGTGGGGAGAGAGAGAGAGAGATACAGATACAGAGAGATATGAAGTGGGGATAGAGAGAGAGAGAGAGAGATACAGATACAGAGAGATATGAAGTGGGGAGAGAGAGAGAGAGAGAGATACAGATACAGAGAGATATGAAGTGGGGGGAGAGAGAGAGAGAGAGATACAGATACAGAGAGATATGAAGTGGGGAGAGAGAGAGAGAGAGATACAGATACAGAGAGATATGAAGTGGGGGGAGAGAGAGAGAGATACAGATACAGAGAGATATGAAGTGGGGAGAGAGAGATACAGATACAGCGAGATATGAAGTGGGGAGAGAGAGAGAGAGAGAGAGAGAGAGATACAGATACAGAGAGATATGAAGTGGGGAGAGAGAGAGAGAGATACAGATACAGAGAGATATGAAGTGGGGAGAGAGAGAGAGAGAGATACAGATACAGAGAGATATGAAGTGGGGAGAGAGAGAGAGAGATACAGATACAGAGAGATATGAAGTGGGGAGAGAGAGAGAGAGATACAGATACAGAGAGATATGAAGTGGGGAGAGAGAGAGAGATACAGATACAGAGAGATATGAAGTGGGGAGAGAGAGAGAGAGAGATACAGATACAGAGAGATATGAAGTGGGGAGAGAGAGAGAGAGATACAGAGAGAGAGATATGAAGTGGGGAGAGAGAGAGAGATACAGATACAGAGAGATATGAAGTGGGGAGAGAGAGAGAGAGATACAGATACAGAGAGATATGAAGTGGGGAGAGAGAGAGAGAGATACAGAGAGAGAGATATGAAGTGGGGAGAGAGAGAGAGAGAGAGATACAGATACAGAGAGATATGAAGTGGGGATAGAGAGAGAGAGAGAGATACAGATACAGAGAGATATGAAGTGGGGAGAGAGAGAGAGAGATACAGAGAGAGAGAGATATGAAGTGGGGGGAGAGAGAGAGAGATACAGATACAGAGAGATATGAAGTGGGGAGAGAGAGAGAGAGATACAGATACAGAGAGATATGAAGTGGGGAGAGAGAGAGAGAGATACAGTTACAGAGAGATATGTGGTATTGGAGGGAAAACATATGATTTTATTAAATCAATGTACACTAAAAACAAATGCGCGGTTAAAATTGGCAACAAGCAAACAGACTTCTTCTCTCAGGGGCGGGGAGTGAAACAGGGCTGCCCAATAAGTCCAACATTATTTAACATCTACATTAATGAATTGGCAAAAACATTAGAAGAATCGGCAGCACCTGGTATCACCCTACACAACACTGAAATCAAGTGTCTGCTGTACGCAGATGACCTGGTGCTGCTGTCTCCCACTAAAGAGGGGTTACAGCAACACCTAGATCATCTTCACAGGTTCTGTCAGACTTGGGCTCTGACCGTTAACCTAAAAAAAACAAATATAATGATATTCCAAAAAAGGTCCGGAAATAAGGATGACAAATATAAATTCTATTTGGACACAGTTCTATTAGAACACACCAAAAACTACACATATCTAGGACTAAATATCAGCAACACAGGTAGCTTTCACATGGCTGTGAATGAGCTGAGAGACAAAGCAAGAAGAGCATTCTATGCCATTAAAAGGAACATCAAAATTGAAATTCCAATTAGAATCTGGCTCAAAATTTTTCAATCAGTTATAGAACCAATTGCTCTATATGGCAGTGAGGTATGGGGTCCACTCTCTAATAATGAATTTACTAAATGGGACAAACATCCAATTGAAGTATTGCATGCAGAGTTTTGCAAGACTGTATTGCAAGTACAAAGAAAAACTCCAAATAACGCATGTAGGGCAGAATTGGGCCAATATCCCCTCCTCATTCGAATAGAAAAAAGAGCCATCAAATTTTACAACCATCTAAAAACAAGTGACCCTAAAACATTCCATCACACAGCTCTACAATGTCAAGAGATGAAACCAGAGAAGAGTCCCCTCAGCCAGCTGGTTCTGAGGCTCAGTTCACCAACCCAAACCAACCCCACAGAGCCTCGGGACAGCCTTCAGAAAATCTGGCCCAACCAAATCATCACAAAACAAAAAGAAAAATATATAACCTATTGGAAAGACACCACAAAAAATCAAAGTAAACTTCAATGCTATTTGGCTCTAAACAGACAGTACATGGTGGCAGACTATCTGACCACTGTGACTGATAGAAAACTGAGGAAAACATTGACTAGGTACAGACTCAGGAGCACAGTCTGGCTATAGAGACCGGTCGTCACAGACAAACCTGGCTGCCCAGAGAGGACAGGCTGTGCTCACTCTGCTCCAGGGGAGAGGTAGAGACAGAAGTGCATTTCCTACTACACTGTGACAAATACTCAGACCTAAGAGCATATTTCTTTCCCAAAATTATAATTCAATACAAAGAATTTGAAACTATAAAAGATGAAGAAAAATTCAAATATTTATTGGGTGAAAAGCCAAAATGTGCAGTTTTGGCAGCCAAATATGTGTCCTCCTGCCACAGCCTGAGGGACAGCCAGTGAAAAATGCAAAGTAATGTTGATAATATTTCCCATTTAGCTTAGTTTTGTTTTGTCTTTCGTACCAGGTCATGTGTCTTCTCAGTCATGTTGACACTGGTCTACTACTGTTGCTTTAATGTATTGTTGTTCTGATTAATATTGTTGTTGTAGCTGTTATTAATGGTAATCCCATGTCCACTACTACTATTATTATTGCTGTTAGTACCACCATTTATTTATATATAAATATATATATATTTTGTGTATATATATACATATATATTTTATTTAAATTTTTCGATATGTATACTTTGACAATGTAAGTAATAATAACTTGCCATGTCAATAAAGTCAATTGAATTGAATTGAATTGAATTGATATGAAGTGGGGAGAGAGAGAGAGAGATACAGATACAGAGAGATATGAAGTGGGGAGAGAGAGATACAGATACAGAGAGATATGAAGTGGGGATAGAGAGAGAGAGAGAGATACAGATACAGAGAGATATGAAGTGGGGAGAGAGAGAGAGATACAGATACAGAGAGATATGAAGTGGGGAGAGAGAGAGAGATACAGATACAGAGAGATATGAAGTGGGGAGAGAGAGAGAGAGAGATACAGATACAGAGAGATATGAAGTGGGGGGAGAGAGAGAGAGATACAGATACAGAGAGATATGAAGTGGGGAGAGAGAGATACAGATACAGAGAGAGAGAGAGATATGAAGTGGGGACAGACAGACAGACAGAGAGACAGACAGACAGACAGACAGACAGACAGACAGACAGACAGACAGACAGACAGACAGACAGACAGACAGACAGACAGACAGACAGACAGACAGACAGACAGACAGACAGGGTGAAGATGATTCATCAGTGAATGTGAAACTCATGCTGGTATTTTCACTCCATTCTGCTCCATTGTAGCCTGGGCCATTCAAGACCATTAGGGAGGCTGCACGGTCGGAGTGGTGTCCAACCCAGCGCAAGGGGCTATTAACTAAACTGTAACCGCTGGCCATTATCTGAATATAACAAATGGTCATAACTGGACTTGCAGTGAGTCATCATACGCTGCAGTCAGGTTGTGGTCTGTTCGTCTATTTACAGTTGGGTTGATGTCTGTTTATCTATTTACAGTTGGGTTGATGTCTGTTTATCTATTTACAGTTGGGTTGATGTATGTTTATCTATTTACAGTTGGGTTTATGTCTGTTTATCTATTTACAGTTGGGTTGATGTCCGTTTATCTATTTACAGTTGGGTTGATGTCTGTTTATCTATTTACAGTTGGGTTTATGTCTGTTTATCTATTTACAGTTGGGTTGATGTCTGTTTATCTATTTACAGTTGGGTTTATGTCTGTTTATCTATTTACATTACTTGGCACATCCTGCCAATACGCAGGGAGCTGAGAGAGAAAGGCTTTTCCCTGAGTTAACAAACTGCATATCGTTTGAAATATCTTTTGGTCCAAGCTATCTATTTTCTCCGTTAGACTCTGTCTATCAGAGAGCTTCATCTCAGGCTTAGAACAAATGAAAAGATTGTATATTAAATACTATTCACGGGTCAAAGAAAAAGTTCAAGCAGAATTTTTTTTTTTTTAGGTAGGTAGATTGGGTGGGCTATTTACAGATGGGCTATGTACAGCTGCAGCGATCGGTTAGCTGCTCAGATAGCTGATGTTTAAAGTTAGTGAGGGAAATATAAGTCTCCAGCTTCAGCGATTTTTGCAATTCATTCAGTCATTTGCAGCAGAGAACTGGAAGGAAAGGTGGCCAAAGGAGGTGTTGGCTTTGGGGATGACCAGTGAGATATACCTGCTGGAGTGCGTGCTACGGGTGGGTGTTGTTATCGTGACCAGTGAGCTGAGATAAGGCGGAGCTTTACCTAGAATAGACTTATAGATGACCTGGAGCCAGTGGGTCTGGCGACCAGCCAACCAGAGCATACATGTTGCAGTGTGACACCAGCTTTGGTGACAAAACGCATGGCACTGTGATAGAATGCATCCAATTTGCTGAGTAGAGTATTGGAAGCCATTTTGTAAATTACATCGCCGAAGTCGAGGACCGGTAGGATAGTCAGTTTTACGAGGGTATGTTTGGCGGTGTGAGTGAAGGAGGCTTTGTTGCAAAATAGGATGCCGATTCTAGATTTAATTTTGGATTGGAGATGTTTAATATGAGTCTGGAAGGAGAGTTTAAAGTCTAGAAGGAGTGTTGTATGGCATTGAAGCTCGTTTGGAGGTTAGTTAACACTGTCACGCTCGCAGTCTTCAAACTCCCTGTCATAGATGAGCCGAGGCGCAGCTTGTAATTCCACATCTGTAATAAAGTCCAACCTTCACAAAAAACAGGTAAACAGAAACCGAACGTGACGCAACCGTGGCAACACAAACACAGAAAATAATAATTACCCACAAACACGTGGGAAAATGCTGCCTAAGTATGATTCCCAATCAGAGACAATGACAGACAGCTGCCTCTGATTGGGAACCATACCCGGCCAACATAGAAACAGACAAACTAGAATGCCCACCCAAATCACACCCTGACCTAACCACATAGAGAAATAAAGAGAAATAAAAAGGCTCTCTAAGGTCAGGGCGTGACAAACACAGTGTCCAAAGAATGGCCAGATGTAAACAGAATGGTGTCGATTAGATAATGACAGACTCTTTATTTATTTGTAATGCAATTTTATTTGAATCTAATGGTGAAAGAAACTGTTGAACAGTCTGATGGTGATAGAAGCTGTTCAACAGTCTGATGGGAATAGAAGCTGTTCAACAGTCTGATGGTAATAGAAGCTGTTCAACAGTGTGATGGTAATAGAAGCTGTTCAACAGTCTGATGGTGATAGAAGCTGTTCAACAGTCTGATGGTGATAGAAGCTGTTCAACAGTCTGATGGTAATAGAAGCTGTTCGACAGTCTGATGGTAATAGAAGCTGTTCAACAGTCTGATGGTAATAGAAGCTGTTCAACAGTCTGATGGTAATAGAAGCTGTTCAACAGTCTGATGGTAATAGAAGCTGTTCAACAGTCTGATGGTGATAGAAGCTGTTCAACAGTCTGATGGTGATAGAAGCTGTTCAACAGTCTGATGGTAATAGAAGCCGTTCAACAGTCTGATGGTATTAGAAGCTGTTCAACAGTCTGATGGTAATAGAAGCTGTTCAACAGTCTGATGGTGATAGAAGCTGTTCAACAGTCTGATGGTCTGGTGATAGAAGCTGTTTATCAGTCTGATGGTAATAGAAGCTGTTCAACAGTCTGATGGTGATAGAAGCTGTTCAACAGTCTGATGGTGATAGAAGCTGTTCGACAGTCTGATGGTAATAGAAGCTGTTCAACAGTCTGATGGTGATAGAAGCTGTTCAACAGTCTGATGGTAATAGAAGCTGTTCAACAGTCTGATGGTAATAGAAGCTGTTCAACAGTCTGATGGTGATAGAAGCTGTTCAACAGTCTGATGGTGATAGAAGCTGTTCAACAGTCTGATGGTGATAGAATCTGTTCAACAGTCTGATGGTGATAGAAGCTGTTCAACAGTCTGATGGTGATAGAATCTGTTCAACAGTCTGATGGTGATAGAAGCTGTTCAACAGTCTGATGGTAATAGAAGCTGTTCAACAGTCTGATGGTAATAGAAGCTGTTCAACAGTCTGATGGTGATAGAATCTGTTCAACAGTCTGATGGTAATAGAAGCTGTTCAACAGTCTGATGGTAATAGAAGCTGTTCAACAGTCTGATGGTAATAGAAGCTGTTCAACAGTCTGATGGTAATAGAAGCTGTTCAACAGTCTGATGGTAATAGAAGCTGTTCAACAGTCTGATGGTAATAGAAGCTGTTCAACAGTCTGATGGTAATAGAAGCTGTTCAACAGTCTGATGGTAAAAGAAGCTGTTCAACAGTCTAATGGTGATAGAAGCTGTTCAACAGTCTGATGGTAATAGAAGCTGTTCAACAGTCTGATGGTAATAGAAGCTGTTCAACAGTCTGATGGTAATAGAAGCTGTTCAACAGTCTGATGGTAAAAGAAGCTGTTCAACAGTCTGATGGTGATAGAAGCTGTTCAACAGTCTGATGGTAAAAGAAGCTGTTCAACAGTCTGATGGTGATAGAAGCTGTTCAACAGTCTGATGGTAAAAGAAGCTGTTCAACAGTCTAATGGTGATAGAAGCTGTTCAACAGTCTGATGGTGATAGAAGCTGTTCAACAGTCTGATGGTGATAGAAGCTGTTCAACAGTCTAATGGTGATAGAAGCTGTTCAACAGTCTGATGGTAAAAGAAGCTGTTCAACAGTCTAATGGTGATAGAAGCTGTTCAACAGTCTGATGGTGATAGAAGCTGTTCAACAGTCTGATGGTGATAGAAGCTGTTCAACAGTCTAATGGTGATAGAAGCTGTTCAACAGTCTGATGGTGATAGAAGCTGTTCAACAGTCTGATGGTGATAGAAGCTGTTCAACAGTCTAATGGTGATAGAAGCTGTTCAACAGTCTGATGGTAATAGAAGCTGTTCAACAGTCTGATGGTGATAGAAGCTGTTCAACAGTCTGATGGTGATAGAAGCTGTTCAACAGTCTGATGGTGATAGAAGCTGTTCAACAGTCTGATGGTGATAGAAGCTGTTCAACAGTCTGATGGTGATAGAAGCTGTTCAATGGTCTGGTGATAGAAGCTGTTCAACAGTCTGATGGTAATAGAAGCTGTTCAACAGTCTGATGGTAATAGAAGCTGTTCAACAGTCTGATGGTGATAGAAGCTGTTCAACAGTCTGATGGTGATAGAAGCTGTTCAACAGTCTGATGGTAATAGAAGCTGTTCAACAGTCTGATGGTGATAGAAGCTGTTCAACAGTCTGATGGTAATAGAAGCTGTTCAACAGTCTGATGGTGATAGAAGCTGTTCAACAGTCTGATGGGAATAGAAGCTGTTCAACAGTCTGATGGTAATAGAAGCTGTTCAACAGTCTGATGGTGATAGAAGCTGTTCAACAGTCTGATGGTGATAGAAGCTGTTCAACAGTCTGATGGTAAAAGAAGCTGTTCAACAGTCTAATGGTGATAGAAGCTGTTCAACAGTCTGATGGTAAAAGAAGCTGTTCAACAGTCTGATGGTAATAGAAGCTGTTCAACAGTCTGATGGTAATAGAAGCTGTTCAACAGTCTGATGGTGATAGAAGCTGTTCAACAGTCTGATGGTGATAGAAGCTGTTCAACAGTCTGATGGTGATAGAAGCTGTTCAACAGTCTGATGGTGATAGAAGCTGTTCAACAGTCTGATGGTAATAGAAGCTGTTCAACAGTCTGATGGTAATAGAAGCTGTTCAACAGTCTGATGGTGATAGAAGCTGTTCAACAGTCTGATGGTAATAGAAGCTGTTCAACAGTCTGATGGTGATAGAAGCTGTTCAACAGTCTGATGGTGATAGAAGCTGTTCAACAGTCTGATGGTGATAGAAGCTGTTCAACAGTCTGATGGTAATAGAAGCTGTTCAACAGTCTGATGGTAATAGAAGCCGTTCAACAGTCTGATGGTAATAGAAGCGGGTCAACAGTCTGATGGTGATAGAATCCGTTCAACAGTCTGATGGTGATAGAAGCCGTTCAACAGTCTGATGGTGATAGAAGCCGTTCAACAGTCTGATGGTGATAGAAGCTGTTCAACAGTCTGATGGTGATAGAAGCTGTTCAACAGTCTGATGGTAATAGAAGCCGTTCAACAGTCTGATGGTGATAGAAGCCGTTCAACAGTCTGATGGTGATAGAAGACGTTCAACAGTCTGATGGTGATAGAAGCTGTTCAACAGTCTGATGGTGATAGAAGCTGTTCAACAGTCTGATGGTGATAGAAGCTGTTCAACAGTCTGATGGTAATAGAAGCTGTTCAACAGTCTGATGGTAATAGAAGCTGTTCAACAGTCTGATGGTGATAGAAGCTGTTCAACACTCTGATGGTGATAGAAGCTGTTCAACAGTCTGATGGTCTGGTGATAGAAGCTGTTTATCAGTCTGATGGTAATAGAAGCTGTTCAACAGTCTGATGGTGATAGAAGCTGTTCAACAGTCTGATGGTGATAGAAGCTGTTCAACAGTCTGATGGTAATAGAAGCTGTTCAACAGTCTGATGGTCTGGTGATAGAAGCTGTTTATCAGTCTGATGGTAATAGAAGCTGTTCAACAGTCTGATGGTGATAGAAGCTGTTCAACAGTCTGATGGTGATAGAAGCTGTTCAACAGTCTGATGGTGATAGAAGCTTTTCAACAGTCTGATGGTGATAGAAGCTGTTCAACAGTCTGATGGTGATAGAAGCTGTTCAACAGTCTGATGGTAATAGAAGCTGTTCAACAGTCTGATGGTAATAGAAGCTGTTCAACAGTCTGATGGTAATAGAAGCTGTTCAACAGTCTGATGGTGATAGAAGCTGTTCAACAGTCTGATGGTGATAGAAGCTGTTCAACAGTCTGATGGTAATAGAAGCTGTTCGACAGTCTGATGGTAATAGAAGCTGTTCAACAGTGTGATGGTAATAGAAGCTGTTCAACAGTCTGATGGTGATAGAAGCTGTTCAACAGTCTGATGGTAATAGAAGCTGTTCAACAGTCTGATGGTGATAGAAGCTGTTCAACAGTCTGATGGTGATAGAAGCTGTTCAACAGTCTGATGGTAATAGAAGCTATTCAACAGTCTGATGGTGATAGAAGCTGTTCAACAGTCTGATGGTAATAGAAGCTGTTCGACAGTCTGATGGTAATAGAAGCTGTTCAACAGTCTGATGGTAATAGAAGCTGTTCAACAGTCTGATGGTAATAGAAGCTGTTCGACAGTCTGATGGTGATAGAAGCTGTTCAACAGTCTGATGGTAATAGAAGCTGTTCAACAGTCTGATGGTAATAGAAGCTGTTCAACAGTCTGATGGTGATAGAAGCTGTTCAACAGTCTGATGGTGATAGAAGCTGTTCAACAGTCTAATGGTAATAGAAGCTGTTCAACAGTCTGATGGTAATAGAAGCTGTTCAACAGTCTGATGGTGATAGAAGCTGTTCAACAGTCTGATGGTGATAGAAGCTGTTCGACAGTCTGATGGTGATAGAAGCTGTTCAACAGTCTGATGGTGATAGAAGCTGTTCAACAGTCTGATGGTAATAGAAGCTGTTCAACAGTCTGATGGTTATAGAAGCTGTTCAACAGTCTGATGGTGATAGAAGCTGTTCAACAGTCTGATGGTAATAGAAGCTGTTCAACAGTCTGATGGTGATAGAAGCTGTTCAACAGTCTGATGGTGATAGAAGCTGTTCAACAGTCTGATGGTAATAGAAGCTGTTCAACAGTCTGATGGTAATAGAAGCTGTTCAACAGTCTGATGGTAATAGAAGCTGTTCAACAGTCTGATGGTGATAGAAGCTGTTCAACAGTCTGATGGTGATAGAAGCTGTTCAACAGTCTGATGGTGATAGAAGCTGTTCAACAGTCTGATGGTAATAGAAGCTGTTCAACAGTCTGATGGTGATAGAAGCTGTTCAACAGTCTGATGGTGATAGAAGCTGTTCAACAGTCTGATGGAGATAGAAGCTGTTCAACAGTCTGATGGTGATAGAAGCTGTTCAACAGTCTGATGGTAATAGAAGCTGTTCAACAGTCTGATGGTGATAGAAGCTGTTCAACAGTCTGATGGTAATAGAAGCTGTTCAACAGTCTGATGGTAATAGAAGCCGTTCAACAGTCTGATGGTGATAGAAGCTGTTCAACAGTCTGATGGTGATAGAAGCTGTTCAACAGTCTGATGGTAATAGAAGCTGTTCAACAGTCTGATGGTAATAGAAGCCGTTCAACAGTCTGATGGTGATAGAAGCTGTTCAACAGTCTGATGGTAATAGAAGCTGTTCAACAGTCTGATGGTAATAGAAGCTGTTCAACAGTCTGATGGTGATAGAAGCCGTTCAACAGTCTGATGGTGATAGAAGCTGTTCAACAGTCTGATGGTAATAGAAGCTGTTCAACAGTCTGATGGTAATAGAAGCCGTTCAACAGTCTGATGGTAATAGAAGCTGTTCAACAGTCTGATGGTAATAGAAGCCGTTCAACAGTCTGATGGTGATAGAAGCTGTTCAACAGTCTGATGGTAATAGAAGCCGTTCAACAGTCTGATGGTGATAGAATCTGTTCAACAGTCTGATGGTGATAGAAGCTGTTCAACAGTCTGATGGTGATAGAAGCTGTTCAACAGTCTGATGGTAATAGAAGCCGTTCAACAGTCTGATGGTGATAGAAGCTGTTCAACAGTCTGATGGTAAAAGAAGCTGTTCAACAGTCTGATGGTAATAGAAGCTGTTCAACAGTCTGATGGTGATAGAAGCTGTTCAACAGTCTGATGGTAATAGAAGCTGTTCAACAGTCTGATGGAGATAGAAGCTGTTCAACAGTCTGATGGTAATAGAAGCTGTTCAACAGTCTGATGGTGATAGAAGCTGTTCAACAGTCTGATGGTAATAGAAGCTGTTCAACAGTCTGATGGTGATAGAAGCTGTTCAACAGTCTGATGGTGATAGAAGCTGTTCAACAGTCTGATGGTGATAGAAGCTGTTCAACAGTCTGATGGTGATAGAAGCTGTTCAACAGTCTGATGGTAATAGAAGCTGTTCAACAGTCTGATGGTGATAGAAGCTGTTCAACAGACTGATGATAATAGAAGCTGTTCAACAGTCTGATGGTGATAGAAGCTGTTCAACAGTCTGATGGTGATAGAAGCCGTTCAACAGTCTGATGGTGATAGAAGCTGTTCAACAGACTGATGGTAATAGAAGCCGTTCAACAGTCTGATGGTGATAGAAGCTGTTCAACAGACTGATGGTAATAGAAGCCGTTCAACAGTCTGATGGTGATAGAAGCTGTTCAACAGTCTGATGGTGATAGAAGCTGTTCAACAGTCTGATGGTGATAGAAGCTGTTCAACAGTCTGATGGTGATAGAAGCTGTTCAACAGTCTGATGGTGATAGAAGCTGTTCAACAGTCTGATGGTGATAGAAGCTGTTCAACAGTCTGATGGTGATAGAAGCTGTTCAACAGTCTGATGGTGATAGAAGCTGTTCAACAGTCTGATGGTGATAGAAGCTGTTCAACAGTCTGATGGTGATAGAAGCTGTTCAACAGTCTGATGGTAATAGAAGCTGTTCAACAGTCTGATGGTGATAGAAGCTGTTCAACAGTCTGATGGTGATAGAAGCTGTTCAACAGTCTGATGGTAATAGAAGCTGTTCAACAGTCTGATGGTAATAGAAGCTGTTCAACAGTCTGATGGTGATAGAAGCTGTTCAACAGTCTGATGGTGATAGAAGCTGTTCAACAGTCTGATGGTAATAGAAGCTGTTCAACAGTCTGATGGTGATAGAAGCTGTTCAACAGTCTGATGGTGATAGAAGCTGTTCAACAGTCTGATGGTGATAGAAGCTGTTCAACAGTCTGATGGTGATAGAAGCTGTTCAACAGTCTGATGGTGATAGAAGCTGTTCAACAGTCTGATGGTAATAGAAGCTGTTCAACAGTCTGATGGTGATAGAAGCTGTTCAACAGCCTGATGGTGATAGAAGCTGTTCAACAGTCTGATGGTGATTGAAGCTGTTCAACAGTCTGATGGTAATAGAAGCTGTTCAACAGTCTGATGGTGATAGAAGCTGTTCAACAGTCTGATGGTGATAGAAGCTGTTCAACAGTCTGATGGTGATAGAAGCCGTTCAACAGTCTGATGGTGATAGAAGCTGTTCAACAGTCTGATGGTGATAGAAGCCGTTCAACAGTCTGATGGTGATAGAAGCTGTTCAACAGTCTGATGGTGATAGAAGCTGTTCAACAGTCTGATGGTGATAGAAGCTGTTCAACAGTCTGATGGTAATAGAAGCTGTTCAACAGTCTGATGGTGATAGAAGCTGTTCAACAGTCTGATGGTGATAGAAGCCGTTCAACAGTCTGATGGTGATAGAAGCTGTTCAACAGTCTGATGGTGATAGAAGCTGTTCAACAGTCTGATGGTGATTGAAGCTGTTCAACAGTCTGATGGTGATAGAAGCTGTTCAACAGTCTGATGGTGATAGAAGCTGTTCAACAGTCTGATGGTGATAGAAGCTGTTCAACAGTCTGATGGTGATAGAAGCTGTTCAACAGTCTGATGGTAATAGAAGCTGTTCAACAGTCTGATGGTGATAGAAGCTGTTCAACAGTCTGATGGTGATAGAAGCTGTTCAACAGTCTGATGGTGATAGAAGCTGTTCAACAGTCTGATGGTGATAGAAGCTGTTCAACAGTCTGATGGTGATAGAAGCTGTTCAACAGTCTGATGGTAATAGAAGCTGTTCAACAGTCTGATGGTGATAGAAGCTGTTCAACAGTCTGATGGTAATAGAAGCTATTCAACAGTCTGGTGGTAATAGAAGCTGTTCAACAGTCTGATGGTAATAGAAGCCGTTCAACAGTCTGATGGTAATAGAAGCTGTTCAACAGTCTGATGGTGATAGAAGCTGTTCAACAGTCTTATGGTGATTGAAGCTGTTCAACAGTCTGATGGTAATAGAAGCTGTTCAACAGTCTGATGGTAATAGAAGCTGTTCAACAGTCTGATGGTGATAGAATCTGTTTAACAGTCTGATGGTGATAGAAGCTGTTCAACAGTCTGATGGTGATAGAAGCAGTTCAACAGTCTGATGGTGATAGAAGCAGTTCAACAGTCTGATGGTGATAGAATCTGTTCAACAGTCTGATGGTGATAGAAGCTGTTCAACAGTCTGATGGTAATAGAAGCCGTTCAACAGTCTGATGGTGATAGAAGCTGTTCAACAGTCTGATGGTAATAGAAGCTGTTCAACAGTCTGATGGTGATAGAAGCTGTTCAACAGTCTGATGGTGATAGAAGCTGTTCAACAGTCTGATGGTAATAGAAGCTGTTCAACAGTCTGATGGTGATAGAAGCTGTTCAACAGTCTGATGGTGATAGAAGCTGTTCAACAGTCTGATGGTAATAGAAGCTGTTCAACAGTCTGATGGTGATAGAAGCTGTTCAACAGTCTGATGGTGATAGAAGCTGTTCAACAGTCTGATGGTAATAGAAGCTGTTCAACAGTCTGATGGTAATAGAAGCTGTTCAACAGTCTGATGGTGATAGAAGCTGTTCAACAGTCTGATGGTGATAGAAGCTGTTCAACAGTCTGATGGTAATAGAAGCTGTTCAACAGTCTGATGGTAATAGAAGCTGTTCAACAGTCTGATGGTGATAGAAGCTGTTCAACAGTCTGATGGTGATAGAAGCTGTTCAACAGTCTGATGGTAATAGAAGCTGTTCAACAGTCTGATGGTAATAGAAGCTGTTCAACAGTCTGATGGTAATAGAAGCTGTTCAACAGTCTGATGGTGATAGAAGCTGTTCAACAGTCTGATGGTGATAGAAGCTGTTCAACAGTCTGATGGTAATAGAAGCTGTTCAACAGTCTGATGGTAATAGAAGCTATTCAACAGTCTGGTGGTAATAGAAGCTGTTCAACAGTCTGATGGTAATAGAAGCCGTTCAACAGTCTGATGGTAATAGAAGCTATTCAACAGTCTGGTGGTAATAGAAGCTGTTCAACAGTCTGATGGTAATAGAAGCCGTTCAACAGTCTGATGGTAATAGAAGCTGTTCAACAGTCTGATGGTGATAGAAGCTGTTCAACAGTCTGATGGTGATAGAAGCTGTTCAACAGTCTGATGGTAATAGAAGCTGTTCAACAGTCTGATGGTGATAGAAGCTGTTCAACAGTCTGATGGTAATAGAAGCTGTTCAACAGTCTTATGGTGATTGAAGCTGTTCAACAGTCTGATGGTAATAGAAGCTGTTCAACAGTCTGATGGTAATAGAAGCTGTTCAACAGTCTGATGGTAATAGAAGCTGTTCAACAGTCTTATGGTGATTGAAGCTGTTCAACAGTCTGATGGTGATAGAAGCTGTTCAACAGTCTGATGGTAATAGAAGCTGTTCAACAGTCTTATGGTGATTGAAGCTGTTCAACAGTCTGATGGTAATAGAAGCTGTTCAACAGTCTGATGGTAATAGAAGCTGTTCAACAGTCTTATGGTGATTGAAGCTGTTCAACAGTCTGATGGTGATAGAAGCTGTTCAACAGTCTGATGGTGATAGAATCTGTTTAACAGTCTGATGGTGATAGAAGCTGTTCAACAGTCTGATGGTGATAGAAGCTGTTCAACAGTCTGATGGTAATAGAAGCTGTTCAACAGTCTGATGGTAATAGAAGCTGTTCAACAGTCTGATGGTAATAGAAGCTGTTCAACAGTCTGATGGTGATAGAATCTGTTTAACAGTCTGATGGTATTAGAAGCTGTTCAACAGTCTGATGGTAATAGAAGCTGTTCAACAGTCTGATGGTAATAGAATCTGTTTAACAGTCTGATGGTAATAGAAGCTGTTCAACAGTCTGATGGTGATAGAATCTGTTTAACAGTCTGATGGTAATAGAAGCTGTTCAACAGTCTGATGGTAATAGAAGCTGTTCAACAGTCTGATGTCAATAGAAGCTGTTCAACAGTCTGATGGTGATAGAAGCTGTTCAACAGTCTGATGGTGATAGAAGCTGTTCAACAGTCTGATGGTGATAGAAGCTGTTCAACAGTCTGATGGTAATAGAAGCTGTTCAACAGTCTGATGGTAATAGAATCTGTTTAACAGTCTGATGGTAATAGAAGCTGTTCAACAGTCTGATGGTGATAGAATCTGTTTAACAGTCTGATGGTAATAGAAGCTGTTCAACAGTCTGATGGTAATAGAAGCTGTTCAACAGTCTGATGGTAATAGAAGCTGTTCAACAGTCTGATGGTAATAGAAGCTGTTCAACAGTCTGATGGTAATAGAAGCTGTTCAACAGTCTGATGGTGATAGAAGCTGTTCAACAGTCTGATGGTGATAGAAGCTGTTCAACAGTCTGATGGTGATAGAAGCTGTTCAACAGTCTGATGGTGATAGAATCCGTTCAACAGTCTGATGGTAATAGAAGCTGTTCAACAGTCTGATGGTAATAGAAGCTGTTCAACAGTCTGATGGTGATAGAAGCTGTTCAACAGTCTGATGGTGATAGAATCCGTTCAACAGTCTGATGGTAATAGAAGCTGTTCAACAGTCTGATGGTAATAGAAGCTGTTCAACAGTCTGATGGTAATAGAAGCTGTTCAACAGTCTGATGGTAATAGAAGCTGTTCAACAGTCTGATGGTAATAGAAGCTGTTCAACAGTCTGATGGTAATAGAAGCTGTTCAACAGTCTGATGGTGATAGAAGCTGTTCAACAGTCTGATGGTAATAGAAGCTGTTCAACAGTCTGATGGTAATAGAAGCTGTTCAACAGTCTGATGGTGATAGAAGCTGTTCAACAGTCTGATGGTAATAGAAGCTGTTCAACAGTCTGATGGTAATAGAAGCTGTTCAACAGTCTGATGGTAATAGAAGCTGTTCAACAGTCTGATGGTAATAGAAGCTGTTCAACAGTCTGATGGTAATAGAAGCTGTTCAACAGTCTGATGGTAATAGAAGCTGTTCAACAGTCTGATGGTGATAGAAGCTGTTCAACAGTCTGATGGTGATAGAAGCTGTTCAACAGTCTGATGGTAATAGAAGCTGTTCAACAGTCTGATGGTAATAGAAGCTGTTCAACAGTCTGATGGTGATAGAAGCTGTTCAACAGTCTGATGGTAATAGAAGCTGTTCAACAGTCTGATGGTAATAGAAGCTGTTCAACAGTCTGATGGTGATAGAAGCTGTTCAACAGTCTGATGGTAATAGAAGCTGTTCAACAGTCTGATGGTAATAGAAGCTGTTCAACAGTCTAATGGTGATAGAAGCTGTTCAACAGTCTGATGGTGATAGAAGCTGTTCAACAGTCTGATGGTGATAGAAGCTGTTCAACAGTCTGATGGTAATAGAAGCTGTTCAACAGTCTGATGGTAATAGAAGCTGTTCAACAGTCTAATGGTGATAGAAGCTGTTCAACAGTCTGATGGTAATAGAAGCTGTTCAACAGTCTGATGGTGATAGAAGCTGTTCAACAGTCTGATTGTAATAGAAGCTGTTCAACAGTCTGATGGTAATAGAAGCTGTTCAACAGTCTGATGGTGATAGAAGCTGTTCAACAGTCTGATGGTAATAGAAGCTGTTCAACAGTCTGATGGTGATAGAAGCTGTTCAACAGTCTGATGGTAATAGAAGCTGTTCAACAGTCTGATGGTGATAGAAGCTGTTCAACAGTCTGATGGTGATAGAAGCTGTTCAACAGTCTGATGGTGATAGAAGCTGTTCAACAGTCTGATGGTGATAGAAGCTGTTCAACAGTCTGATGGTGATAGAAGCTGTTCAACAGTCTGATGGTAATAGAAGCTGTTCAACAGTCTGATGGTAATAGAAGCTGTTCAACAGTCTGATGGTGATAGAAGCTGTTCAACAGTCTGATGGTAATAGAAGCTGTTCAACAGTCTGATGGTAATAGAAGCTGTTCAACAGTCTGATGGTGATAGAAGCCGTTCAACAGTCTGATGGTAATAGAAGCTGTTCAACAGTCTGATGGTAAAAGAAGCTGTTCAACAGTCTGATGGTGATAGAAGCTGTTCAACAGTCAGATGGTAATAGAAGCTGTTCAACAGTCTGATGGTGATAGAAGCCGTTCAACAGTCTGATGGTGATAGAAGCTGTTTAACAGTCTAATGGTAATAGAAGCTGTTCAACAGTCTGATGGTAATAGAAGCTGTTCAACAGTCTGATGGTAATAGAAGCCGTTCAACAGTCTGATGGTGATAGAAGCTGTTCAACAGTCTGATGGTAATAGAAGCTGTTCAACAGTCTGATGGTGATAGAAGCTGTTCAACAGTCTGATGGTGATAGAAGCTGTTCAACAGTCTGATGGTGATAGAAGCTGTTCAACAGTCTGATGGTGATAGAAGCTGTTCAACAGTCTGATGGTGATAGAAGCTGTTCAACAGTCTGATGGTAATAGAAGCTGTTCAACAGTCTGATGGTAATAGAAGCTGTTCAACAGTCTGATGGTGATAGAAGCTGTTCAACAGTCTGATGGTAATAGAAGCTGTTCAACAGTCTGATGGTAATAGAAGCTGTTCAACAGTCTGATGGTGATAGAAGCCGTTCAACAGTCTGATGGTAATAGAAGCTGTTCAACAGTCTGATGGTAAAAGAAGCTGTTCAACAGTCTGATGGTGATAGAAGCTGTTCAACAGTCAGATGGTAATAGAAGCTGTTCAACAGTCTGATGGTGATAGAAGCCGTTCAACAGTCTGATGGTGATAGAAGCTGTTTAACAGTCTAATGGTAATAGAAGCTGTTCAACAGTCTGATGGTAATAGAAGCTGTTCAACAGTCTGATGGTAATAGAAGCCGTTCAACAGTCTGATGGTGATAGAAGCTGTTCAACAGTCTGATGGTGATAGAAGCTGTTCAACAGTCTGATGGTGATAAAAGCTGTTCAACAGTCTGATGGTGATAGAAGCTGTTCAACAGTCTGATGGTAATAGAAGCTGTTCAACAGTCTGATGGTGATAGAAGCTGTTCAACAGTCTGATGGTGATAGAAGCTGTTCAACAGTCTGATGGAGATAGAAGCTGTTCAACAGTCTGATGGTAATAGAAGCTGTTCAACAGTCTGATGGTAATAGAAGCGGGTCAACAGTCTGATGGTGATAGAAGCTGTTCAACAGTCTGATGGTAATAGAAGCTGTTCAACAGTCTGATGGTAATAGAAGCTGTTCAACAGTCTGATGGTAATAGAAGCTGTTCAACAGTCTGATGGTAATAAAGCTGTTCAACAGTCTGATGGTGATAGAAGCTGTTCAACAGTCTGATGGTAATAGAAGCTGTTCAACAGTCTGATGGTGATAGAAGCTGTTCAACAGTCTGATGGTGATAGAAGCTGTTCAACAGTCTGATGGTGATAGAAGCTGTTCAACAGTCTGATGGTGATAGAAGCTGTTCAACAGTCTGATGGTGATAGAAGCTGTTCAACAGTCTGATGGTGATAGAAGCTGTTCAACAGTCTGATGGTGATAGAAGCTGTTCAACAGTCTGATGGTAATAGAAGCTGTTCAACAGTCTGATGGTGATAGAAGCTGTTCAACAGTCTGATGGTAATAGAAGCTGTTCAACAGTCTGATGGTGATAGAAACTGTTCAACAGTCTGATGGTAATAGAAGCCGTTCAACAGTCTGATGGTAATAGAAGCTGTTCAACAGTCTGATGGTAATAAAGCTGTTCAACAGTCTGATGGTAATAGAAGCTGTTCAACAGTCTGATGGTAAAATAAGCTGTTCAACAGTCTGATGGTGATAAAAGCTGTTCAACAGTCTGATGGTGATAGAAGCTGTTCAACAGTCTGATGGTGATAAAAGCTGTTCAACAGTCTGATGGTAATAGAAGCTGTTCAACAGTCTGATGGTAATAGAAGCTGTTCAACAGTCTGATGGTAATAGAAGGTGTTCAACAGTCTGATGGTGATAGAAGCTGTTCAACAGTCTGATGGTGATAGAAGCTGTTCAACAGACTGATGGTAATAGAAGCCGTTCAACAGTCTGATGGTGATAGAAGCTGTTCAACAGTCTGATGGTAATAGAAGCTGTTCAACAGTCTGATGGTAATAGAAGCTGTTCAACAGTCTGATGGTAATAGAAGCTGTTCAACAGTCTGATGGTGATAGAAGCTGTTCAACAGTCTGATGGTGATAGAAGCTGTTCAACAGTCTGATGGTGATAGAAGCTGTTCAACAGTCTGATGGTAATAGAAGCTGTTCAACAGTCTGATGGTAATAGAAGCCGTTCAACAGTCTGATGGTGATAGAAGCTGTTCAACAGTCTGATGGTAATAGAAGCTGTTCAACAGTCTGATGGTGATAGAAGCTGTTCAACAGTCTGATGGTAATAGAAGCTGTTCAACAGTCTGATGGTGATAGAAGCTGTTCAACAGTCTGATGGTGATAGAAGCTGTTCAACAGTCTGATGGTAATAGAAGCCGTTCAACAGTCTGATGGTAATAGAAGCTGTTCAACAGTCTGATGGTAATAGAAGCCGTTCAACAGTCTGATGGTATTAGAAGCTGTTCAACAGTCTGATGGTGATAGAAGCTGTTCAACAGTCTGATGGTAATAGAAGCTGTTCAACAGTCTGATGGTGATAGAAGCTGTTCAACAGTCTGATGGTGATAGAAGCTGTTCAACAGTCTGATGGTAATAGAAGCTGTTCAACAGACTGATGGTAATAGAAGCTGTTCAAC
>NC_092096.1:66628899-66648261 GCF_045679555.1 Salvelinus alpinus | reverse complement strand
TGATAGAAGCTGTTCAACAGTCTGATGGTGATAGAAGCTGTTCAACAGTCTGATGGTCTGGTAATAGAAGCTGTTCAACAGTCTGATGGTAATAGAAGCTGTTCAACAGTCTGATGGTGATAGAAGCTGTTCAACAGTCTGATGGTAATAGAAGCTGTTCAACAGTCTGATGGTAATAGAAGCTGTTCAACAGTCTGATGGTGATAGAAGCTGTTCAACAGTCTGATGGTAATAGAAGCCGTTCAACAGTCTGATGGTCTGTTGATAGAAGCATTTTTTTAGTCTCTCGATCTCTGTAACATGGATATAATTAATTGGCAGATGCACAAACACACACACACACACACACACACACACACACACACACACACACACACACACACACACACACACACACACACACACACACACACACACACACACACACACACACACACACACACACACACATAGCAACATCAAAGTGTGGTGGTGACTTTGTGCCATTAGGTTCCTGGCATCACCTCAGCGACAACCTTCCAACAATATCAGCCATGTTTGGTACCTTTGATATGGGCATCTGTTAAGCACATGAGCATCAAACAGGACCGTTAGCTAACTACAGTTAATCCCATGGAGGTGACTGGTGGCCCTCCCTGTGTACGGTACAGAAAACACAGAGGCTTAGACATCAGAGAGAGGGGGGGGGGGGGGGGGGGGGTAGCAGTAGTATGGCAATACAGCAGTGACAGGCCTTATCTCCTTCCCTCCCTTACCTCGTTCCCTTCCTCCATCCCATCTCACTCTCCATCCCTCCCAGAGCACTTTGGTGAACAAATGATCACGCTTCTGTGAGCAACAGTTCGCAGCACATGCACTTAAAACGCAGCAAGGCCTCCTCTTATCACCTCTCTCTCCCCACAGTCTGTTATCACCTCTCTCTCCCCACAGTCTCCTTCTATCACCTCTCTCTCCCCACAGTCTCCTTCTATCACCTCTCTCTCCCCACAGTCTCCTTCTATCACCTCTCTCTCCCCACAGTCTCCTTCTATCACCTCTCACTCCCCACAGTCTGTTATCACCTCTCTCTCCCCACAGTCTCCTTCTATCACCTCTCTCTCCCCACAGTCTCCTTCTATCACCTCTCTCTCCCCAGAGTCTCCTTCTATCATCTCTCTCTCCCCACAGTCTCCTTCTATCACCTCTCTCACCCCACAGCCTCCTCCTTCTATCATCTCTCTCTCCCCACAGTCTCCTTATATCATCTCTCTCTCCCCACAGTCTCCTTCTATCACCTCTCTCTCCCCACAGTCTCCTTCTATCACCTCTCTCTCCCCAGAGTCTCCTTCTATCACCTTTCTCTCTCCCCACAGTCTCCTTCTATCATCTCTCTCCCCACAGTCTCCTTCTATCACCTCTCTCTCCCCAGAGTCTCCTTCTATCATCTCTCTCTCCCCACAGTCTCCTTCTATCACCTCTCTCTCCCCAGAGTCTCCTTCTATCACCTCTCTCTCCCCAGAGTCTCCTTCTATCACCTCTCTCTCCCCACAGTCTCCTTCTATCACCTCTCTCTCCCCACAGTCTCCTTCTATCACCTCTCTCTCCCCACAGTCTCTTTCTATCACCTCTCTCTCCCCAGAGTCTCCTTCTATCACCTCTCACTCCCCACAGTCTGTTATCACCTCTCTCTCCCCACAGTCTCCTTCTATCACCTCTCTCTCCCCACAGTCTCCTTCTATCACCTCTCTCTCCCCAGAGTCTCCTTCTATCATCTCTCTCTCCCCACAGTCTCCTTCTATCACCTCTCTCACCCCACAGCCTCCTCCTTCTATCATCTCTCTCTCCCCACAGTCTCCTTATATCATCTCTCTCTCCCCACAGTCTCCTTCTATCACCTCTCTCTCCCCACAGTCTCCTTCTATCACCTCTCTCTCCCCAGAGTCTCCTTCTATCACCTTTCTCTCTCCCCACAGTCTCCTTCTATCATCTCTCTCCCCACAGTCTCCTTCTATCACCTCTCTCTCCCCAGAGTCTCCTTCTATCATCTCTCTCTCCCCACAGTCTCCTTCTATCACCTCTCTCTCCCCAGAGTCTCCTTCTATCACCTCTCTCTCCCCAGAGTCTCCTTCTATCACCTCTCTCTCCCCACAGTCTCCTTCTATCACCTCTCTCTCCCCACAGTCTCCTTCTATCACCTCTCTCTCCCCACAGTCTCTTTCTATCACCTCTCTCTCCCCAGAGTCTCCTTCTATCACCTCTCTCTCCCCAGAGTCTCCTTCTATCATCTCTCTCTCCCCAGAGTCTCCTTCGATCACCTCTCACTCCCCACAGTCTCCTTCTATCACCTCTCTCTCCCCACAGTCTCCTTCTATCATCTCTCTCTCCCCAGAGTCTCCTTCGATCACCTCTCACTCCCCACAGTCTCCTTCTATCACCTCTCTCTCCCCACAGTCTCCTTCTATCATCTCTCTCTCCCCACAGCCTCATTCTATCACCTCTCTCTCCCCAGTCTCCTTCTATCATCTCTCTCTCCCCACAGCCTCATTCTATCACCTCTCTCTCCCCAGAGTCTCCTTCTATCACCTCTCTCTCCCCAGAGTCTCCTTCTATCATCCCTCTCTCCCCACAGTCTCCTTCTATCACCTCTCTCTCCCCAGAGTCTCCTTCTATCACCTCTCTCTCCCCACAGTCTCCTTCTATCACCTCTCTCTCCCCACAGTCTCCTTCTATCACCATTATCTCCCCACAGTCTCCTTCTATCACCTCTCTTCCCACAGTCTCCTTCTATCATCTCTCTCTCCCCAGAGTCTCCTTCTATCACCTCTCTCTCCCCAGAGTCTCCTTCTATCACCATTCTCTCCCCACAGTCTCCTTCTATCACCTCTCTTCCCACAGTCTCCTTCTATCACCTCTCTCTCCCCAGAGTCTCCTTCTATCACCTCTCTCTCCCCACAGTCTCCTTCTATCACCATTCTCTCCCCACAGTCTCCTTCTATCACCTCTCACTCCCCACAGTCTCCTTCTATCACCTCTCTCTCCCCACATTCTCCTTCTATCACCTCTCTCTCCCCACAGCCTCCTTTTATCACCTCTCTCTCCCCAGAGTCTCCTTCTATCACCTCTCTCTCCCCACAGTCTCCTTCTATCACCTCTCTCTCCCCAGAGTCTCCTTCTATCATCTCTCTCTCCCCACAGTCTCCTTCTATCACCTCTCTCACCCCACAGCCTCCTCCTTCTATCATCTCTCTCTCCCCACAGTCTCCTTCTATCATCTCTCTCCCCACAGTCTCCTTCTATCACCTCTCTCCCCACAGTCTGTTATCACCTCTCTCTCCCCACAGTCTCCTTCTATCACCTCTCTCTCCCCACAGTCTCCTTCTATCACCTCTCTCTCCCCACAGTCTCCTTCTATCACCTCTCTCTCCCCACAGTCTCCTTCTATTACCTCTCTCTCCCCACAGTCTCCTTCTATCACCTCTCTCCTCTCCCCACAGTCTCCTTCTATCACCTCTCTCTCCCCACAGTCTCCTTCTATCACCTCTCTCTCTCCACAGTCTCCTTCTATCATCTCTCTCTCCCCACAGTCTCCTTCTATCACCTCTCTCTCCCCACAGTCTCCTTCTATCACCTCTCTCCTCTCCCCACAGTCTCCTTCTATCACCTCTCTCACCCCACAGCCTCCTCCTTCTATCATCTCTCTCTCCCCACAGTCTCCTTATATCATCTCTCTCTCCCCACAGTCTCCTTCTATCACCTCTCTCTCCCCACAGTCTCCTTCTATCACCTCTCTCTCCCCAGAGTCTCCTTCTATCACCTTTCTCTCTCCCCACAGTCTCCTTCTATCATCTCTCTCCCCACAGTCTCCTTCTATCACCTCTCTCTCCCCAGAGTCTCCTTCTATCATCTCTCTCTCCCCACAGTCTCCTTCTATCACCTCTCTCTCCCCAGAGTCTCCTTCTATCACCTCTCTCTCCCCAGAGTCTCCTTCTATCACCTCTCTCTCCCCACAGTCTCCTTCTATCACCTCTCTCTCCCCACAGTCTCCTTCTATCACCTCTCTCTCCCCACAGTCTCTTTCTATCACCTCTCTCTCCCCAGAGTCTCCTTCTATCACCTCTCTCTCCCCAGAGTCTCCTTCTATCATCTCTCTCTCCCCAGAGTCTCCTTCGATCACCTCTCACTCCCCACAGTCTCCTTCTATCACCTCTCTCTCCCCACAGTCTCCTTCTATCATCTCTCTCTCCCCAGAGTCTCCTTCGATCACCTCTCACTCCCCACAGTCTCCTTCTATCACCTCTCTCTCCCCACAGTCTCCTTCTATCATCTCTCTCTCCCCACAGCCTCATTCTATCACCTCTCTCTCCCCAGTCTCCTTCTATCATCTCTCTCTCCCCACAGCCTCATTCTATCACCTCTCTCTCCCCAGAGTCTCCTTCTATCACCTCTCTCTCCCCAGAGTCTCCTTCTATCATCCCTCTCTCCCCACAGTCTCCTTCTATCACCTCTCTCTCCCCAGAGTCTCCTTCTATCACCTCTCTCTCCCCACAGTCTCCTTCTATCACCTCTCTCTCCCCACAGTCTCCTTCTATCACCATTATCTCCCCACAGTCTCCTTCTATCACCTCTCTTCCCACAGTCTCCTTCTATCATCTCTCTCTCCCCAGAGTCTCCTTCTATCACCTCTCTCTCCCCAGAGTCTCCTTCTATCACCATTCTCTCCCCACAGTCTCCTTCTATCACCTCTCTTCCCACAGTCTCCTTCTATCACCTCTCTCTCCCCAGAGTCTCCTTCTATCACCTCTCTCTCCCCACAGTCTCCTTCTATCACCATTCTCTCCCCACAGTCTCCTTCTATCACCTCTCACTCCCCACAGTCTCCTTCTATCACCTCTCTCTCCCCACATTCTCCTTCTATCACCTCTCTCTCCCCACAGCCTCCTTTTATCACCTCTCTCTCCCCAGAGTCTCCTTCTATCACCTCTCTCTCCCCACAGTCTCCTTCTATCACCTCTCTCTCCCCAGAGTCTCCTTCTATCATCTCTCTCTCCCCACAGTCTCCTTCTATCACCTCTCTCACCCCACAGCCTCCTCCTTCTATCATCTCTCTCTCCCCACAGTCTCCTTCTATCATCTCTCTCCCCACAGTCTCCTTCTATCACCTCTCTCCCCACAGTCTGTTATCACCTCTCTCTCCCCACAGTCTCCTTCTATCACCTCTCTCTCCCCACAGTCTCCTTCTATCACCTCTCTCTCCCCACAGTCTCCTTCTATCACCTCTCTCTCCCCACAGTCTCCTTCTATTACCTCTCTCTCCCCACAGTCTCCTTCTATCACCTCTCTCCTCTCCCCACAGTCTCCTTCTATCACCTCTCTCTCCCCACAGTCTCCTTCTATCACCTCTCTCTCTCCACAGTCTCCTTCTATCATCTCTCTCTCCCCACAGTCTCCTTCTATCACCTCTCTCTCCCCACAGTCTCCTTCTATCACCTCTCTCCTCTCCCCACAGTCTCCTTCTATCACCTCTCTCTCCCCACAGTCTCCTTCTATCACCTCTCTCTCCCCACAGTCTCCTTCTATCACCTCTCTCTCCCCACAGTCTCCTTCTATCACCTCTCTCTCCCCACAGCCTCCTTCTATCACCTCTCTCTCCCCACAGTCTCCTTCTATCACCTCTCTCTCCCCACAGTCTCCTTCTATCACCTCTCTCTCCCCACAGTCTCCTTCTATCACCTCTCTCTCCCCACAGTCTCCTTCTATCACCTCTCTCTCCCCACAGTCTCCTTCTATCACCCCTCTCTCCCCACAGTCTCCTTCTATTACCTCTCTCTCCCCACAGTCTCCTTCTATCACCTCTCTCCTCTCCCCACAGTCTCCTTCTATCACCTCTCTCTCCCCACAGTCTCCTTCTATCACCTCTCTCTCCCCACAGTCTCCTTCTATCACCTCTCTCTCCCCAGAGTCTCCTTCTATCACCTCTCTCTCCCCACAGTCTCCTTCTATCACCTCTCTCTCCGCACAGTCTCCTTCTATCACCTCTCTCTCCCCACAGTCTCCTTCTATCACCTCTCTCCTCTCCCCACAGTCTCCTTCTATCACCTCTCTCTCCCCACAGTCTCCTTCTATCACCTCTCTCTCCCCACAGTCTCCTTCTATCACCTCTCTCTCCCCACAGTCTCCTTCTATCACCTCTCTCTCCCCACAGTCTCCTTCTATCACCTCTCTCCACAGTCTCCTTCTATCACCTCTCTCTCCCCACAGTCTCCTTCTATCACCTCTCTCTCCCCACAGTCTCCTTCTATCACCTCTCTCTCCCCACAGTCTCCTTCTATCACCTCTCTCTCCCCAGAGTCTCCTTCTATCACCTCTCTCTCCCCACAGTCTCCTTCTATCACCTCTCTCTCCCCACAGTCTCCTTCTATCACCTCTCTCTCCCCAGAGTCTCCTTCTATCACCTCTCTCTCCCCACAGTCTCCTTCTATCACCTCTCTCTCCCCACAGTCTCCTTCTATCACCTCTCTCTCCCCACAGTCTCCTTCTATCACCTCTCTCTCCCCACAGTCTCCTTCTATCACCTCTCTCTCCCCACAGTCTCCTTCTATCACCTCTCTCTCCCCACAGTCTCCTTATATCACCTCTCTCTCCCCACAGTCTCCTTCTATCACCTCTCTCCTCTCCCCACAGTCTCCTTCTATCACCTCTCTCTCCCCACATTCTCCTTCTATCACCTCTATCTCCCCACAGTCTCCTTTCTTTCATCTCTCTCTCCCCACAGTCTCCTTCTAGCACCTCTCTCTCCCCCCACAGTCTCCTTCTATCACCTCTCTCTCCTCACAGTCTCCTTCCATCACCTCTCTCTCCCCACAGTCTCCTCCTATCACCTCTCTCTCTCCCCACAGTCTCCTTCTATCATCTCTCTCCCCACAGTCTCCTTCTATCACCTCTCTCTCCCCACAGTCTCCTTCTATCACCTCTCTCCTCTCCCCACAGTCTCCTCCTATCACCTCTCTCTCTCCCCACAGTCTCCTTCTAGCACCTCTCTCTCCCCACATTCTCCTTCTATCACCTCTCACTCCCCACAGTCTCCTTTCTTTCATCTCTCTCTCCCCACATTCTCCTTCTATCACCTCTCTCTCCCCACAGTCTCCTTCTATCACCTCTCTCCTCTCCCCACAGTCTCCTCCTATCACCTCTCTCTCTCCCCACAGTCTCCTTCTAGCACCTCTCTATCCCCACAGTCTCCTTCTATCACCTCTATCTCCCCACAGTCTCCTTTCTTTCATCTCTCTCTCCCCACATTCTCCTTCTATCATCTCTCTCTCCCCACAGTCTCCTTCTATCACCTCTCTCTCCCCACAGTCTCCTTCTATCACCTCTCTTCCCACAGTCTCCTTCTATCACCTCTCTCTCCCTACAGTCTCCTTCTATCATCTCTCACTCCCCACAGTCTCCTTCTATCACCTTTCTCTCCCCACAGTCTCCTTCTATCACCTCTCTCTCCCCACAGTCTCCTTCTATCACCTCTATCTCCCCACAGTCTCCTTTCTTTCATCTCTCTCTCCCCACATTCTCCTTCTATCACCTCTCACTCCCCACAGTCTCCTTCTATCACCTCTCTCTCCCCACAGTCTCCTTCTATCACCTCTCTCTCCCCACAGTCTCCTTCTAGCACCTCTCTCTCCCCCCACAGTCTCCTTCTATCACCTCTCTCTCCTCACAGTCTCCTTCTATCACCTCTCTCTCCCCACAGTCTCCTTCTATCACCTCTCTCTCCTCACAGTCTCCTTCCATCACCTCTCTCTCCCCACAGTCTCCTCCTATCACATCTCTCTCTCCCCACAGTCTCCTTCTATCATCTCTCTCTCTCCCCACAGTCTCCTTCCATCATCTCTCTCTCCCCAGTCTCCTCCTATCACCTCTCTCTCTCCCCACAGCCTCCTCCTATCACTTCTCTCAGTCCTCACTGCCTCCTCCAGTCACATCTCACTCCCCACAGTCTACTCCTATCACCTCTCTCAGTCCTCACAGCCTCCTCCAGTCATCTCTCACTCCCCACAGCCTCCTCCAATCACCTCTCACTCCCCAGCTCCATACTGTACTACGAGTAGATGTAACCATTAGTTGTGCTGCATAGGTTGCAACCAATGTCTCATGTGTCACCAGAGCAATTTTACACTGGTGTTATCATATCTCCTTTGTGATGTAGGTGTATTCCATGTTCAGACGTGTTGTGTGATGTAGGTGTATTCCATGTTCAGACGTGTTGTGTGATGTAGGTGTATTCCATGTTCAGAAGTGCTTTGTGATGTAGGTGTATTCCATGTTCAGACATGTTTTGTGATGTAGGTGTATTCCATGTTCAGACGTGTTGTGTGATGTAGGTGTATTCCATGTTCAGACGTGTTGTGTGATGTAGGTGTATTCCATGTTCAGAAGTGCTTTGTGATGTAGGTGTATTCCATGTTCAGACATGCTTTGTGATGTAGGTGTATTCCATGTTCAGACGTGTTGTGTGATGTAGGTGTATTCCATGTTCAGACGTGTTGTGTGATGTAGGTGTATTCCATGTTCAGACGTGTTTTGTGATGTAGGTGTATTCCATGTTCAGACGTGTTGTGTGATGTAGGTGTATTCCATGTTCAGACGTGTTTTGTGATGTAGGTGTATTCCATGTTCAGACGTGTTGTGTGATGTAGGTGTATTCCATGTTCAGACGTGTTGTGTGATGTAGGTGTATTCCATGTTCAGACGTGTTGTGTGATGTAGGTGTATTCCATGTTCAGACGTGTTGTGTGATGTAGGTGTATTCCATGTTCAGACGTGTTGTGTGATGTAGGTGTATTCCATGTTCAGACGTGTTTTGTGATGTAGGTGTATTCCATGTTCAGACGTGTTGTGTGATGTAGGTGTATTCCATGTTCAGACGTGTTTTGTGATGTAGGTGTATTCCATGTTCAGACGTGTTGTGTGATGTAGGTGTATTCCATGTTCAGACGTGTTGTGTGATGTAGGTGTATTCCATGTTCAGACGTGTTGTGTGATGTAGGTGTATTCCATGTTCAGACGTGTTGTGTGATGTAGGTGTATTCCATGTTCAGACGTGTTGTGTGATGTAGGTGTATTCCATGTTCAGACGTGTTTTGTGATGTAGGTGTATTCCATGTTCAGACGTGTTTTGTGATGTAGGTGTATTCCATGTTCAGACGTGTTGTGTGATGTAGGTGTATTCCCTGTTCAGACGTGTTTTGTGATGTAGGTGTATTCCCTGTTCAGACGTGTTTTGTGATGTAGGTGTATTCCATGTTCAGACATGTTTTGTGATGTAGGTGTATTCCATGTTCAGACGTGTTTTGTGATGTAGGTGTATTCCATGTTCAGACGTGTTTTGTGATGTAGGTGTATTCCATGTTCAGACGTGTTTTGTGATGTAGGTGTATTCCATGTTCAGACATGTTTTGTGATGTAGGTGTATTCCATGTTCAGACATGCTTTGTGATGTAGGTTTATTCCATGTTCAGACATGTTTTGTGATGTAGGTTTATTCCATGTTCAGACATGTTTTGTGATGTAGGTGTATTCCATGTTCAGACATGTTTTGTGATGTAGGTGTATTCCATGTTCAGACATGTTTTGTGATGTAGGTGTATTCCATGTTCAGACGTGCTTTGTGATGTAGGTGTATTCCATGTTCAGACATGCTTTGTGGTGTAGGTGTATTCCATGTTCAGACGTGTTTTGTGATGTAGGTGTATTCCATGTTCAGACGTGTTGTGTGATGTAGGTGTATTCCATGTTCAGACATGTTTTGTGATGTAGGTGTATTCTATGTTCAGACATGCTTTGTGATGTAGGTGTATTCCATGTTCAGACATGTTTTGTGATGTAGGTGTATTCCATGTTCAGACATGTTGTGTGATGTAGGTGTATTCCATGTTCAGACATGTTTTGTGATGTAGGTGTATTCCATGTTCAGACGTGCTTTGTGATGTAGGTGTATTCCATGTTCAGACATGTTTTGTGATGTAGGTGTATTCTATGTTCAGACATGCTTTGTGATGTAGGTGTATTCCATGTTCAGACGTGTTTTGTGATGTAGGTGTATTCTATGTTCAGACATGATTTGTGATGTAGGTTTATTCCATGTTCAGACATGCTTTGTGATGTAGGTGTATTCCATGTTCAGACGTGTTTTGTGATGTAGGTGTATTCTATGTTCAGACATGATTTGTGATGTAGGTTTATTCCATGTTCAGACATGTTTTGTGATGTAGTTGTATTCTATGTTCAGACATGATTTGTGATGTAGGTTTATTCCATGTTCAGACATGTTTTTTAATGTAGGTGTATTCTATGTTCAGACATGCTTTGTGATGTAGGTGTATTCCATGTTCAGACATGCTTTGTGATGTAGGTGTATTCCATGTTCAGACGTGTTTTGTGGTGTAGGTGTATTCCATGTTCAGACATGTTGTGTGATGTAGGTGTATTCCATGTTCAGACATGTTGTGTGATGTAGGTGTATTCCATGTTCAGACATGTTTTGTGATGTAGGTGTATTCCATGTTCAGACATGCTTTGTGATGTAGGTGTATTCCATGTTCAGACGTGTTGTGTGATGTAGGTTTATTCCATGTTCAGACATGTTTTCTGATGTAGGTGTATTCCATGTTCAGACATATCTTTTGTGATGTAGGTGTATTCTATGTTCAGACATTCTTTGTGATGTAGGTGTATTCCATGTTCAGACATGATTTGTGATGTAGGTGTTTTCCATGTTCAGACATGTTTTGTGATGTAGGTGTATTCTATGTTCAGACATGCTTTGTGATGTAGGTGTATTCCATGTTCAGACATATCTTTTGTGATGTAGGTGTATTCTATGTTCAGACATGCTTTGTGATGTAGGTGTATTCCATGTTCAGACATGTTTTGTGATGTAGGTGTTTTCCATGTTCAGACATGTTTTGTGATGTAGGTGTATTCCATGTTCAGACATATCTTTTGTGATGTAGGTGTATTCTATGTTCAGACATGCTTTGTGATGTAGGTGTATTCCATGTTCAGACATATCTTTTGTGATGTAGGTGTATTCTATGTTCAGACATGCTTTGTGATGTAGGTGTTTTCCATGTTCAGACATGCTTTGTGATGTAGGTGTATTCCATGTTCAGACATGTTTTGTGATATAGGTGTATTCCATGTTCAGACATGTTTTGTGATGTAGGTGTATTCCATGTTCAGACATGTTTTGTGATGTAGGTGTATTCTATGTTCAGACATGCTTTGTGATGTAGGTGTATTCCATGTTCAGACGTGTTGTGTGATGTAGGTGTATTCCATGTTCAGACATGTTTTGTGATGTATGTGTATTCCGTGTTCATACATGTTTTGTGGTGTAGGTGTATTTTGTGGGGAAATAAATATGGATTCTGTTAAGAAATCACAGACTGTTTTGTGTTACACTGTGAAATGATCTCTGAACTGTTCTCTGCGGGAAATACATAAACTTTTTCTGGAATGGACTTGATTGTCGCTGTTTACCGGATCTGCGTATGTCTGCTCTGAACTTGATGATCTCATTTTTCATTGAGCATCTTCAAACACATTGGGCACTATGCCAAACTGAGCAGGCTCACCAGATATTCTATGATTAGCATAGCTGGTGCTACAGTATCCACTGAGGATGCTGATCAGATACACTGTGATTAGCATAGCTGGTACTATCTATTGAGGATGCTGATCAGATACCCTGTGATTAGCATAGCTGGTCTATCTAATGATGTTGATCAGATACACTGTGATTAGCATAGCTGGTCTATCTAATGATGTTGATCAGATACACTGTGATTAGCATAGCTGGTCTATCTAATGATGTTGATCAGATACACTGTGATTAGCATAGCTGGTCTATCTAATGATGATGATGATCAGATACACTGTGATTAGCATAGATGGTACTATCTAATGATGTTGATCAGATACACTGTGATTAGCATAGCTGGTCTATCTAATGATGATGATGATCAGATACACTGTGATTAGCATAGCTGGTCTATCTAATGATGATGATGATCAGATACATTGTGATTAGCATAGCTGGTCTATCTAATGATGATGATGATCAGATACCCTGTGATTAGCATAGCTGGTCTATCTAATGATGATGATGATCAGATACACTGTGATTAGCATAGCTGGTACTATATAATGATGATGATGATCAGATACACTGTGATTAGCATAGATGGTACTATCTAATGATGTTGATCAGATACACTGTGATTAGCATAGCTGGTCTATCTAATGATGATGATGATCAGATACACTGTGATTAGCATAGCTGGTCTATCTAATGATGATGATGATCAGATACACTGTGATTAGCATAGCTGGTACTATCTAATGATGATGATGATCAGATACACTGTGATTAGCATAGATGGTACTATCTAATGATGATGCTGATCAGATACACTGTGATTAGCATAGCTGGTACTATATAATGATGTTGATCAGATACACTGTGATTAGCATAGCTGGTCTATCTAATGATGATGTTGATCAGATACACTGTGATTAGCATAGCTGGTCTATCTAATGATGATGATGATCAGATACACTGTGATTAGCATAGCTGGTCTATCTAATGATGATGATGATCAGATACACTGTGATTAGCATAGCTGGTACTATATAATGATGTTGATCAGATACACTGTGATTAGCATAGCTGGTCTATCTAATGATGATGATGATCAGATACACTGTGATTAGCATAGCTGGTCTATCTAATGATGATGATGATCAGATACACTGTGATTAGCATAGCTGGTACTATATAATGATGTTGATCAGATACACTGTGATTAGCATAGCTGGTCTATCTAATGATGATGTTGATCAGATACACTGTGATTAGCATATTTGTCAATGTGTTTGAGTCAGACTGGTAGCAGATGTGAAAAAAGTCTGATGGTGATAGAAGCTGATCAACAGTCTGATGGTGATAGAAGCCGTTCAACAGTCTGATGGTAATAGAAGCTGTTCAACAGTCTGATGGTGATAGAAGCTGTTCAACAGTCTGATGGTGATAGAAGCCGTTCAACAGTCTGATGGTAATAGAAGCTGTTCAACAGTCTGATGGTGATAGAAGCTGTTCAACAGTCTGATGGTAATAGAAGCCGTTCAACAGTCTGATGGTGATAGAAGCTGTTCAACAGTCTGATGGTAATAGAAGCCGTTCAACAGTCTGATGGTAATAGAAGCTGTTCAACAGTCTGATGGTGATAGAAGCTGTTCAACAGTCTGATGGTGATAGAAGCTGTTCAACAGTCTGATGGTAATAGAAGCCGTTCAACAGTCTGATGGTAATAGAAGCGGGTCAACAGTCTGATGGTGATAGAATCCGTTCAACAGTCTGATGGTAATAGAAGCTGTTCAACAGTCTAATGGTAATAGAAGCTGTTCAACAGTCTGATGGTGATAGAAGCTGTTCAACAGTCTGATGGTGATAGAAGCTGTTTAACAGTCTGATGGTGATAGAAGCTGTTCAACAGTCTGATGGTAATAGAAGCTGTTCAACAGTCTAATGGTAATAGAAGCTGTTCAACAGTCTGATGGTAATAGAAGCTGTTCAACAGTCTGATGGTGATAGAAGCTGTTCAACAGTCTGATGGTGATAGAAGCCGTTCAACAGTCTAATGGTGATAGAAGCTGTTCAACAGTCTGATGGTAATAGAAGCTGTTCAACAGTGTGATGGTAATAGAAGCCATTCAACAGTCTGATGGTGATAGAAGCTGTTCAACAGTCTGATGGTAATAGAAGCCGTTCAACAGTCTGATGGTAATAGAAGCTGTTCAACAGTCTGATGGTGATAGAAGCTGTTCAACAGTCTGATGGTAATAGAAGCCGTTCAACAGTCTGATGGTAATAGAAGCTGTTCAACAGTCTGATGGTGATAGAAGCTGTTCAACAGTCTGATGGTAATAGAAGCCGTTCAACAGTCTGATGGTGATAGAAGCTGTTCAACAGTCTGATGGTAATAGAAGCCGTTCAACAGTCTGATGGTAATAGAAGCTGTTCAACAGTCTGATGGTGATAGAAGCTGTTCAACAGTCTGATGGTGATAGAAGCTGTTCAACAGTCTGATGGTAATAGAAGCTGTTCAACAGTCTGATGGTAATAAAGCTGTTCAACAGTCTGATGGTGATAGAAGCCGTTCAACAGTCTGATGGTGATAGAAGCCGTTCAACAGTCTGATGGTAATAGAAGCTGTTCAACAGTCTGATGGTGATAGAAGCTGTTCAACAGTCTAATGGTAATAGAAGCTGTTCAACAGTCTGATGGTGATAGAAGCTGTTTAACAGTCTGATGGTGATAGAAGCTGTTCAACAGTCTGATGGTAATAGAAGCTGTTCAACAGTCTAATGGTAATAGAAGCTGTTCAACAGTCTGATGGTAATAGAAGCTGTTCAAAAGTCTGATGGTGATAGAAGCTGTTCAACAGTGTGATGGTAATAGAAGCCATTCAACAGTCTGATGGTGATAGAAGCTGTTCAACAGTCTGATGGTGATAGAAGCTGTTCAACAGTCTGATGGTAATAGAAGCTGTTCAACAGTCTGATGGTGATAGAAGCTGTTCAACAGTCTGATGGTGATAGAAGCTGTTCAACAGTCTGATGGTCTGGTGATAGAAGCTGTTTATCAGTCTGATGGTAATAGAAGCTGTTCAACAGTCTGATGGTGATAGAAGCTGTTCAACAGTCTGATGGTAATAGAAGCTGTTCAACAGTCTGATGGTGATAGAAGCTGTTCAACAGTCTGATGGTGATAGAATCTGTTCAACAGTCTGATGGTAATAGAAGCTGTTCAACAGTCTGATGGTAATAGAAGCTGTTCAACAGTCTGATGGTAATAGAAGCCGTTCAACAGTCTGATGGTAATAGAAGCTGTTCAACAGTCTAATGGTAATAGAAGCTGTTCAACAGTCTGATGGTGATAGAAGCTGTTCGACAGTCTGATGGTGATAGAAGCTGTTCGACAGTCTGATGGTGATAGAAGCTGTTCAACAGTCTGATGGTGATAGAAGCTGTTCAACAGTCTGATGGTGATAGAAGCTGTTCAACAGTCTGATGGTAATAGAAGCTGTTTAACAGTCTGATGGTAATAGAAGCTGTTCAACAGTCTGATGGTGATAGAAGCTGTTCGACAGTCTGATGGTGATAGAAGCTGTTCAACAGTCTGATGGTGATAGAAGCTGTTCGACAGTCTGATGGTGATAGAATCTGTTCAACAGTCTGATGGTGATAGAAGCTGTTCAACAGTCTGATGGTGATAGAAGCTGTTTAACAGTCTGATGGTAATAGAAGCTGTTTAACAGTCTGATGGTGATAGAAGCTGTTTAACAGTCTGATGGTGATAGAAGCTGTTCAACAGTCTGATGGTGATAGAAGCTGTTTAACAGTCTGATGGTGATAGAAGCCTTTCAACAGTCTGATGGTGATAGAAGCTGTTCAACAGTCTAATGGTGATAGAAGCTGTTTAACAGTCTGATGGTGATAGAAGCTGTTTAACAGTCTGATGGTAATAGAAGCTGTTCAACAGTCTGATGGTAATAGAAGCTGTTTAACAGTCTGATGGTGATAGAAGCTGTTCAACAGTCTGATGGTGATAGAAGCTGTTCAACAGTCTGATGGTAATAGAAGCTGTTCAACAGTCTGATGGTAATAGAAGCTGTTCAACAGTCTGATGGTGATAAAAGCTGTTCAACAGTCTGATGGTAATAGAAGCTGTTCAACAGTCTGATGGTGATAGAAGCTGTTCAACAGTCTGATGGTAATAGAAGCTGTTCAACAGTCTGATGGTGATAGAAGCTGTTCAACAGTCTGATGGTAATAGAAGCCGTTCAACAGTCTGATGGTGATAGAAGCTGTTCAACAGTCTGATGGTAATAGAAGCCGTTCAACAGTCTGATGGTAATAGAAGCTGTTCAACAGTCTGATGGTGATAGAAGCTGTTCAACAGTCTGATGGTGATAGAAGCTGTTCAACAGTCTGATGGTAATAGAAGCGGGTCAACAGTCTGATGGTGATAGAATCCGTTCAACAGTCTGATGGTGATAGAAGCTGTTCAACAGTCTGATGGTAATAAAGCTGTTCAACAGTCTGATGGTGATAGAAGCCGTTCAACAGTCTGATGGTGATAGAAGCCGTTCAACAGTCTGATGGTGATAGAAGCTGTTCAACAGTCTGATGGTGATAGAAGCTGTTCAACAGTCTAATGGTAATAGAAGCTGTTCAACAGTCTGATGGTGATAGAAGCTGTTTAACAGTCTGATGGTGATAGAAGCTGTTCAACAGTCTGATGGTAATAGAAGCTGTTCAACAGTCTAATGGTAATAGAAGCTGTTCAACAGTCTGATGGTAATAGAAGCTGTTCAAAAGTCTGATGGTGATAGAAGCTGTTCAACAGTGTGATGGTAATAGAAGCCATTCAACAGTCTGATGGTGATAGAAGCTGTTCAACAGTCTGATGGTGATAGAAGCTGTTCAACAGTCTGATGGTAATAGAAGCTGTTCAACAGTCTGATGGTGATAGAAGCTGTTCAACAGTCTGATGGTGATAGAAGCTGTTCAACAGTCTGATGGTCTGGTGATAGAAGCTGTTTATCAGTCTGATGGTAATAGAAGCTGTTCAACAGTCTGATGGTGATAGAAGCTGTTCAACAGTCTGATGGTAATAGAAGCTGTTCAACAGTCTGATGGTGATAGAAGCTGTTCAACAGTCTGATGGTGATAGAATCTGTTCAACAGTCTGATGGTAATAGAAGCTGTTCAACAGTCTGATGGTAATAGAAGCTGTTCAACAGTCTGATGGTAATAGAAGCCGTTCAACAGTCTGATGGTAATAGAAGCTGTTCAACAGTCTAATGGTAATAGAAGCTGTTCAACAGTCTGATGGTGATAGAAGCTGTTCGACAGTCTGATGGTGATAGAAGCTGTTCGACAGTCTGATGGTGATAGAAGCTGTTCAACAGTCTGATGGTGATAGAAGCTGTTCAACAGTCTGATGGTGATAGAAGCTGTTCAACAGTCTGATGGTAATAGAAGCTGTTTAACAGTCTGATGGTAATAGAAGCTGTTCAACAGTCTGATGGTGATAGAAGCTGTTCGACAGTCTGATGGTGATAGAAGCTGTTCAACAGTCTGATGGTGATAGAAGCTGTTCGACAGTCTGATGGTGATAGAATCTGTTCAACAGTCTGATGGTGATAGAAGCTGTTCAACAGTCTGATGGTGATAGAAGCTGTTTAACAGTCTGATGGTAATAGAAGCTGTTTAACAGTCTGATGGTGATAGAAGCTGTTTAACAGTCTGATGGTGATAGAAGCTGTTCAACAGTCTGATGGTGATAGAAGCTGTTTAACAGTCTGATGGTGATAGAAGCTGTTCAACAGTCTGATGGTGATAGAAGCTGTTCAACAGTCTAATGGTGATAGAAGCTGTTTAACAGTCTGATGGTGATAGAAGCTGTTTAACAGTCTGATGGTAATAGAAGCTGTTCAACAGTCTGATGGTAATAGAAGCTGTTTAACAGTCTGATGGTGATAGAAGCTGTTCAACAGTCTGATGGTGATAGAAGCTGTTCAACAGTCTGATGGTAATAGAAGCTGTTCAACAGTCTGATGGTAATAGAAGCTGTTCAACAGTCTGATGGTGATAAAAGCTGTTCAACAGTCTGATGGTAATAGAAGCTGTTCAACAGTCTGATGGTGATAGAAGCTGTTCAACAGTCTGATGGTAATAGAAGCTGTTCAACAGTCTGATGGTGATAGAAGCTGTTCAACAGTCTGATGGTGATAGAAGCTGTTCGACAGTCTGATGGTAATAGAAGCTGTTCAACAGTCTGATGGGAATAGAAGCTGTTCAACAGTCTGATGGTAATAGAAGCTGTTCAACAGTCTGATGGTAATAGAAGCTGTTCAACAGTCTGATGGTGATAGAAGCTGTTCAACAGTCTGATGGTGATAGAAGCTGTTCGACAGTCTGATGGTGATAGAAGCCGTTCAACAGTCTGATGGTGATAGAAGCTGTTCAACAGTCTGATGGTAATATAAGCTGTTCAACAGTCTGATGGTAATAGAAGCTGTTCAACAGTCTGATGGTAATAGAAGCCGTTCAACAGTCTGATGGTGATAGAAGCTGTTCAACAGTCTGATGGTAATAGAAGCTGTTCAACAGTCTGATGGTAATAGAAGCTGTTCAACAGTCTGATGGTGATAGAAGCTGTTCAACAGTCTGATGGTGATAGAAGCTGTTCAACAGTCTGATGGTTATAGAAGCTGTTCAACAGTCTGATGGTGATAGAAGCCGTTCAACAGTCTGATGGTAATAGAAGCGGATCAACAGTCTGATGGTGATAGAATCCGTTCAACAGTCTGATGGTGATAGAAGCCGTTCAACAGTCTGATGGTGATAGAAGCTGTTCAACAGTCTGATGGTGATAGAAGCTGTTCAACAGTCTGATGGTAATAGAAGCCGTTCAACAGTCTGATGGTGATAGAAGCTGTTCAACAGTCTGATGGTAATAGAAGCTGTTCAACAGTCTGAAGGTGATAGAAGCTGTTCAACAGTCTGATGGTAATAGAAGCTGTTCAACAGTCTGATTGTAATAGAAGCTGTTTAACAGTCTAATGGTGATAGAAGCTGTTCAACAGTCTGAAGGTGATAGAAGCTGTTCAACAGTCTGATGGTAATAGAAGCTGTTTAACAGTCTAATGGTGATAGAAGCTGTTCAACAGTCTGATGGTAATAGAAGCTGTTCAACAGTCTGATGGTAATAGAAGCTGTTCAACAGTCTGATTGTAATAGAAGCTGTTCAACAGTCTGATTGTAATAGAAGCTGTTCAACAGTCTGATGGTAATAGAAGCCGTTCAACAGTCTGATGGTAATAGAAGCTGTTCAACAGTCTGATGGTAATAGAAGCTGTTCAACAGTCTGATGGTAATAGAAGCTGTTCAACAGTCTCATGGTAATAGAAGCTGTTCAACAGTCTGATGGTAATAGAAGCTGTTCAACAGTCTGATGGTGATAGAAGCTGTTCAACAGTCTGATGGTAATAGAAGCTGTTCAACAGTCTCATGGTAATAGAAGCTGTTCAACAGTCTGATGGTAATAGAAGCTGTTCAACAGTCTGATGGTAATAGAAGCTGTTCAACAGTCTGATGGTAATAGAAGCTGTTCAACAGTCTGATGGTGATAGAAGCTGTTCAACAGTCTGATGGTGATAGAAGCTGTTCAACAGTCTGATGGTAATAGAAGCTGTTCAACAGTCTGATGGTGATAGAAGCTGTTCAACAGTCTGATGGTAATAGAAGCTGTTCAAC
>NC_092096.1:66619060-66628799 GCF_045679555.1 Salvelinus alpinus | reverse complement strand
TGTTCAACAGTCTGATGGTGATAGAAGCTGTTCAACAGTCTGATGGTGATAGAAGCTGTTCAACAGTCTGATGGTCTGGTAATAGAAGCTGTTCAACAGTCTGATGGTAATAGAAGCTGTTCAACAGTCAGACTGCTATTTGAGTTGTTAAATTAACACAGATATCATTAAGAATATCCTCAACATATGCTCTGTTTAGTATTCTTTAACCTTGCGGCCATTCACTCCCAACAGACCGGAAGAAGATAAGAGAGTGGTGTATTTAATCAGTGCTGTGGTTTCTATCAAGAACTTGAGAACATGCATATATTTTTGGGGGTCTGCTCGATTCTCCAGCTTTCAATAATTCTTCCATTAGTTAGCACCCATCTGGAAGTCTAATTCCACATCGATGAGGATGCCCGCAGCATGAACTTTACATCTGTTATTGAATTTGATCAAGAGGTGCAAGATTGGGCTATGCTAGCAAGAGATTTCTATCCTACATCGTTTCTATGAGACACCACAGATCTCGATGTGACACGACTTGCATCAATTGTCAGTGGGAATATCTCTGATTAGTTCTCAGTCACTTACTGTGCAAAAAAAAAAAACTGCAATACTGCTATAATAATAATAATAATACTAAATAAGATGTTGGACTAATTGCACGTTAGCACTTTGACTTCGACGTGTACATGCAGCATACATCTGAAATGTTTATGATATTACACTAACAGTATCCAGCCTCCTTTATTTTATGTCAAATTCAATCAAAATCTAATTAAAGTTTATCGGTCACATACAAAGTCAAGCGAATTATAGCGGGCTCAGCGAAATTCTTATGTTAATGGGTCCTGACAAATCAGTAAAATATCAGACAATTAAAATGTACGAAATGTATATATTTTTTAATAAATCAAGAACGGCGGGAAGAATCTAATTAATTTCCGTTTATTTTGTGAGCTACTTCTGCCGCCCCACACCGTCCTGTTTGTCTGCTATTCATTTACATGAGTCAAATCATACTTTATCATAATTGTTAAATGACAAATCAGTCTTTCTAAATAACTAATTGAAATGCTCTACTAAACAAACTTATGCTGTTTCCATGTGAATATGGGTGTGTAATTAGAGAAACTAGACTCAAACAAGTACAGAAGGGGGTTGGGAATGAACATTTATCTTCATTGCTTGAATTGTGGACTTATTGGTCTATAGGTCATATTCATTGAAATTGGCTGCAGGCCTCATAAGGATGATTAAGGATGATTCAGTAGTTTGGTAAATTGGACTAAATTTGAAACAACTTCACTCCTAAATCTGCCTATGATTCTCCTCTATTTCACTTGTACTATTCCTAACATCGACTTGCTAGTTCAGTGTGAAAGACACTGATTATTTTGGGGCTTGTTGTTTGTGAGAAAGGGTAAAGATATTTTGAAAAGAGTAAGGTTAAGCAGAGAGAACACAACATTCGTAAATGACATGTTCTTTGGGGTTCCACTGTGATGAAATGATCAGGCTTTACAGGCAATCAGAACTCATTGTTAGGGGGGGTTCAGAAACACATTCACACCGCCGTGATTGAATACGTTCCACACGGTACACTCCCAGTGGGCACAGGTGTCATTTCAACGTCTATTCTACGTTGGTTCAATTTGATTGAAATGACATGGAAATAACGTTGATTTAACTATTGTGTGCCCAGTGGGTTGCGTCTGCGGCTTGTTGAAGCACACTAATTCAGGCACAGTATATTACAGCTTATAACCGCTAAACAATTTTATGGCCAACGCCTTTTAAAAATGAGTGATTTATTTAATTCACCCATATTTAAATCCTGGTTCCCCAAATATATTGTCCTGGTGTATGCCATTATATCTTTGAGATTTATATGCCTGTGCCTAAATTTACCAGTAGCAGATTCATGGAATAGAAATCAATGATCGGGAGGCCATAACAATCTCATCTATTGTGCTGCGTTAAAGGGACATTCAGTCATTCCAACACTGATAAAAGATCTAATCTTTGACTGTTCCCCCTCCTCCACTTGAGCAATAAAAGGATTTTCAGCCCCAGATTGTGTCTTTGTATTCTCTCTATTCACTCCTATCACAGCGTCATCCGTTTCGTCACCAAAGCCCCATACACTACCCACCGTTGCGACCTGTACGCTCTCGTTGGTTGGCCCTCACTTCATACTCGTTGTAGCCAAACCCACTGGCTACAGGTTATCTACAAGTCTCTGCTAGGTAAAGCCCCACCTTATCTCAGCTCACTGGTCACCATAGCAGCACCCACTCGTAGCACGCGCTCCAGCAGGTATATCTCACTGGTCACCCCCAAAGCCAATTCCTCCTTTGGTCGCCTTTCCTTCCAGTTCTCTGCTGCCAATGACTGGAACGAACTGCAAAAATCTCTGAAGCTGGAGACTCATATCTCCCTCACTAGCCTTAAGCACCAGCTGTCAGAGCAGCTCACAGATCACTGCACCTGTACATAGCCAGCCTGTAAACAGCCCATCTATCTACCTACCTCATCCCCGTAATGTATTTATTTATTTATCTTGCTCCTTTGCACCCCAGTATCTCTACTTGCACATTCATCTTCTGCACATCTACCATTCCAGTGTTTAATTGATATATTGTAATTACTTCGCCACCATGGCCTATTTATTGCCTTAACTTACCTCATTTGCACTCACTGTATATAGACTTTTTGTTTTCTTTTGTTCTACTGTATTATTGACTGTATGTTTTGTTTATTCCATGTGTAACTCTGTGTTGTATGTGTCGAACTGCTTTGCTTTATCTTGGCCAGGTCACAGTTGCAAATGAGAACTTGTTCTCAATTAGCCTACCTGGTTAAATAAAGGTGAAATAAAATTCCTGAAACCTTTGCGATTCTCTAAGGTAGAGATCTTCTGCAATGTGAAATATGCAGATTATTTCACAACAAAACACAAGATCCGCTTTCCTCTAAATGTGTCTGTGACTTATCGAAATGTAAGTGAATTGAAATCCTGGGGGTGTCTGTTATTGAATAGTCGTAGTACATGTTCATAGGTTTCCTTTATGATTTTTTCCTTTGTTACTGGCCTCAGTGTGTAGCTGAGGTGGCCTGTAATAGTAAAAAATAACGGACACAAGTTTACGTCTGCAAAGTTCTGGCGCTTTCTTTGTTCTGAAGAAAGATTTTTTTTCTCTTGTTCAATTATCTATTTTCTTGTTCGTAGTTTGAAAACAGTACACACTTTAAATTTCACAACATAAATTCCTTTTACCTAAAGCAGAACTCAAACATTTTCCACAAATAACCCTATTTTACTGTATGATTGCACATGAAAATCAAAATCTATTTCACGTTTATACAATAGAAACACTTATATATGAAGACACAAATAACTGAATGTTTTTCCACATACCCCTGCCGCTGTAGAAAACTGACAACAATAAACATTATTTGGATATTAGAACGTTTAAAAGCTCTGTTCCAATAGTAGTAAAAAAAATTGACCAAAGTTTATGTCTGCAAAGTTATTGCGCTTTCTTTATTCTGAGGAATGGCGCACGCACTTGGCCAGAACTTGCTATTTCTCCTACTACCACAGTGCAACACCGCCATCTATTGGCCTGGTTGACTACTAACGCTAAAGCGTTGTAGAATTTACAATTTAGAGTAATTAAGACAAATACGAAAACAAATTGGTTTAAAAAATATATATAATAAAAGGATGTCTGTTTTTAGTGACATTACATCTACTTAATATACTAATTCAGATGTCAACCCATAGCACTGTAACAGTTACATTCACTGAATGTCATTGAGGTTTAAACCTCTATTTTAAATATTTTTGTACGGAGGGGTCTACTGCATAGAGCAACCATATGAAGCAGTCTTTTAATATGCAGTACTTGAAACCGCAATAGTCTGGATCCAATCCAAACTGCCCTTCAAAGCCCCATCCTCTTACCTCATAGAGGTAATGGGAAACCATGGCAACCTGAGGTGCGTTTGTACCTAGGAAATAGCAGCGTCACATCCAATATAGGGTAGGGACTGAGATGGTGGTTGTGGCAGTGGTCATCACATAGTGGTGACACACAGAGTCAGGACCTGATGATATTACCAGGGAGATTGCTCAAGATTGAAGTCGAAATTGGACATCTATCCATGTCCTGAGGACTTCGGGAAAGACCTTCATAAACCGGCCACTAGGGGCAACAGTGACTGCTATTACCATCAAGTAGGAGTGCCTAAACGTAACCCTTACCTTAGAAAATTGACGTTTAGAGAAATGGAACGATACAGAGCAGCAGAAGCAACAAAGACACTTCTAAATGTGGAATACCTGGTCAGTTGTACAACTGAATGCTTCAACTGAAATGTGTATTGCGCATTTAACTCTGAATCAGGGGGGTTGGGTGGATGCCTTAACGGTGTGATGACGTTGGCCTGATGGGGGAGGTTTATGACCCCCATAAATACCTTTCCCCTTTTCTCTCTCTCTACTTTATAGAGTTGACTCTTGTAAAGCCTTTGTTAACATTGAGAGAGATTCTGGGAACATTGAGAGAGATTCTGGGAACATCAAAAGGTGGGAAACAGAACCATATTTCGGTAATCCAACCAGTTGAAAATATGCGTTGGGACTTAATGAATATGATGTCAGATCAGTTGACGTCTGAGACATGATTACTGATGATAGGACGACATAAACTCTATCTTGGAAAGTCAACACATTCTAGTTATCAGATTCACATGGAATTGTTGTGCAATTTAAATGTTTAAATATGAAACTATTTGTGAAAAGATTAAATGTAATTTTAGCTTCTTTAATGAGAGAACGGTTTGTCATAGAGAAACTCTGCTCATTCAGAGGCCCCGCCCAAGTGAAAAGACATTGGTTGTAAACTATTACCACTGACAACACTGCTACTCCTACTGCTCTCGCCTCGTCTGCCCACGTGTTCTCGCACACCCCGAGAGCTTCTGGTCAGCGGGGCGGTGGCACTGGGATCCTCATCTCTCCCAAGTGGACATTCTCTCTTTCTCCCCTGACCCATCTGTCTATCGCCTCCTTTGAATTCCATGCTGTCACAGTTACCAGCCCTTTCAAGCTTAACATCCTTATCATTTATCGCCCTCCAGGTTCCCTTGGAGAGTTCATCAATGAGCTTGACGCCCTGATAAGTTCCTTTCCTGAGGATGGCTCACCTCTCACAGTTCTGGGTGACTTTAACCTCCCCACGTCTACCTTTGACTCATTCCTCTCTGCCTCCTTCTTTCCACTCCTCTCCTCTTTTGACCTCACCCTCTCACCTTCCCCCCCTACTCACAAGGCAGGCAATACGCTTGACCTCATCTTTACTAGATGCTGTTCTTCCACTAATCTCACTGCAACTCCCCTCCAAGTCTCCGACCACTACCTTGTATCCTTTTCCCTCTCGCTCTCATCTAACACTTCCCACACTGCCCCTACTCGGATGGTATCGCGCCGTCCCAACCTTCGCTCTCTCTCCCCCGCTACTCTCTCCTCTTCCATCCTATCATCTCTTCCCTCTGCTCAAACCTTCTCCAACCTATCTCCTGATTCTGCCTCCTCAACCCTCCTCTCCTCCCTTTCTGCATCCTTTGACTCTCTATGTCCCCTATCCTCCAGGCCGGCTCGGTCCTCCCCTCCTGCTCCGTGGCTCGACGACTCACTGCGAGCTCACAGAACAGGGCTCCGGGCAGCCGAGCGGAAATGGAGGAAAACTCGCCTCCCTGCGGACCTGGCATCCTTTCACTACCTCCTCTCTACATTCTCCTCTTCTGTCTCTGCTGCTAAAGCCACTTTCTACCACTCTAAATTCCAAGCATCTGCCTCTAACCCTAGGAAGCTCTTTGCCACCTTCTCCTCCCTCCTGAATCCTCCTCCCCCTCCTCCCCCCTCCTCCCTCTCTGCGGATGACTTCGTCAACCATTTTGAAAAGAAGGTCGACGACATCCGATCCTCGTTTGCCAAGTCAAACGACACCGCTGGTTCTGCTCACACTGCCCTACCCTGTGCTTTGACCTCTTTCTCCCCTCTCTCTCCAGATGAAATCTCGCGTCTTGTGACGGCCGGCCGCCCAACAACCTGCCCGCTTGACCCTATCCCCTCCTCTCTTCTCCAGACCATTTCCGGAGACCTTCTCCCTTACCTCACCTCGCTCATCAACTCATCCTTGACCGCTGGCTACGTCCCTTCCGTCTTCAAGAGAGCGAGAGTTGCACCCCTTCTGAAAAAACCTACACTCGATCCCTCCGATGTCAACAACTACAGACCAGTATCCCTTCTTTCTTTTCTCTCCAAAACTCTTGAACGTGCCGTCCTTGGCCAGCTCTCCTGCTATCTCTCTCAGAATGACCTTCTTGATCCAAATCAGTCAGGTTTCAAGACTAGTCATTCAACTGAGACAGCTCTTCTCTGTGTCACGGAGGCGCTCCGCACTGCTAAAGCTAACTCTCTCTCCTCTGCTCTCATCCTTCTAGACCTATCGGCTGCCTTTGATACTGTGAACCATCAGATCCTCCTCTCCACCCTCTCCGAGCTGGGCATCTCCGGCGCGGCCCACGCTTGGATTGCGTCCTACCTGACAGGTCGCTCCTACCAGGTGGCGTGGCGAGAATCTGTCTCCGCACCACGTGCTCTCACCACTGGTGTCCCCCAGGGCTCTGTTCTAGGCCCTCTCCTATTCTCGCTATACACCAAGTCACTTGGCTCTGTCATATCCTCACATGGCCTCTCCTATCATTGCTATGCAGACGACACACAATTAATCTTCTCCTTTCCCCCCTCTGATAACCAGGTGGCGAATCGCATCTCTGCATGTCTGGCAGACATATCAGTGTGGATGACGGATCACCACCTCAAGCTGAACCTCGGCAAGACGGAGCTGCTCTTCCTCCCGGGGAAGGACTGCCCGTTCCATGATCTCGCCATCACGGTTGACAACTCCATTGTGTCCTCCTCCCAGAGCGCTAAGAACCTTGGCGTGATCCTGGACAACACCCTGTCGTTCTCAACTCACATCAAGGCGGTGACCCGTTCCTGTAGGTTCATGCTCTACAACATTCGCAGAGTACGACCCTGCCTCACACAGGAAGCGGCGCAGGTCCTAATCCAGGCACTTGTCATCTCCCGTCTGGATTACTGCAACTCGCTGCTGGCTGGGCTCCCTGCCTGTGCCATTAAACCCCTACAACTCATCCAGAACGCCGCAGCCCGTCTGGTGTTCAACCTTCCCAAGTTCTCTCACGTCACCCCGCTCCTCCGCTCTCTCCACTGGCTTCCAGTTGAAGCTCGCATCCGCTACAAGACCATGGTGCTTGCCTACGGAGCTGTGAGGGGAACGGCACCTCCGTACCTTCAGGCTCTGATCAGGCCCTACACCCAAACAAGGGCACTGCGTTCATCCACCTCTGGCCTGCTCGCCTCCCTACCTCTGAGGAAGTACAGTTCCCGCTCAGCCCAGTCAAAACTGTTCGCTGCTCTGGCACCCCAATGGTGGAACAAACTCCCTCACGACGCCAGGTCAGCGGAGTCAATCACCACCTTCCGGAGACACCTGAAACCCCACCTCTTTAAGGAATACCTAGGATAGGATAAAGTAACCCTCCTAACCCCCCCTCCCCCTTAAAAGAGTTAGATGCACTATTGTAAAGTGGTTGTTCCACTGGATATCATAAGGTGAATGCACCAATTTGTAAGTCGCTCTGGATAAGAGCGTCTGCTAAATGACTTAAATGTAAATGTAAATGTAAATGAAACATGCCCTTCTTTCACCACTATATAAACCCGTTGATGAAAATTCTACTTCCTGTTCCAAGGACGTGAGGACTTGCGGTCCCCGCGTTAAAAAAGGACAAGGTCACCTACAGAACTAAGCCAACCTCAGCTTGAGCTCTGGTTCAACGACAATAACGAAATTAGCATCGAATTTCAACGTGAAGATGACGATCCACACTCCGAAAGGATGAATTTCGACTACACCAGCCAGAATATAGCATGAGCTTAAAGTATGGCACCTTGGTATGAACTTTGAACTCTTATTCACTAAAGAAGTGATACCTCCTAGCCGTTGCGTTAGCGCAGCAACTGTAGACGTAGGCTAGGAGAGGACGGACAGAATATCCATTCTACCACGCTCCAGTTCACCACTAGACATTCTTCAGAGGACCAGACATCCATACTGGACCACCCCGCCTTCTATCTACGACCAATCTACCGAAGCGCTGCTCAGAGTAAATATTTATTGCATTTTACTTTTTCAAATGGGCGGTTATTTAGAATGCATAAGATACTGTATTTACGATAGCAGAGCTGCCTACTGCCCGATAGAGACACAAAACGTTTTTGCTCCTCAGTCTTCCCGCTCTTTCACTCAAACCCAACCCCCTTTCTTTGTGTAACCAGCCGTCATATCTGTTCCGTCCGCCAGGGACATTTTCCTTTATGACATAATTTGTAATCAATGTATGATTCATTCTGTGTATATGTAATTCTGTGTAATAGTTTAGGTATTTAGTAAATAAATAATTAAACCCAATGTTGTATTGCTGATTCAACATGTTAGCCAGGGTTCATGAAGATAACCAAGAATGTACAACTTTCAGATGAGACTAAACAAGGTGACGATTAAATATTGACTGCTACTGATGTAAAAGATTACTAGGTCTTTAAGAGTTTATTCAGAAGATAACAGCTCTATAAACATTATTTCGTGGTGCCCCGACTTTCTAGTTAATTACATTTACATGATTAGCTTAATCAGGTAATATTAATTACAGATAAATGATTTTATAGAAAAGCATGTCATATCACTTCATCCGGCATAGCCAAAGACACGACAACGTGGATGCCTTAATCAACATCCACGTCTTCAGCAGGCGGGGAACAGTGGGTTAACTGCCTTGCTCAGGGGCAGAACGACAGAGGTTTACCTTGTCAGCTCGGGGATTTGATCCAGCAACCTTTCAGTTACTGGCACAACGCTCTGACCACGAGGCTACCTGCTTCTAATAACGTCTAATAACGCAGTGAGACTGTGAGAGCTTGTTGGATATGACTCACCACTACCTCCCAGTCCTAGACCTATTGGGACGGTGTCTCTCTCCGAGGGTTATAGTGGAGACATGAATGGATCCTGTGGAATATAAAGGGACATTTGGGTGGGTTCACACTGTGAACGTTCCACTTTAGTTCCTAGTTCTTTGCTCAGCTGCCACTGAGTGACAGCTGTTTTTTTTTTGCTGGACTGAGTCCACATGTGAAGCACACACACACACACACACAGACACACAGACACACACACGCACACACACACACAGACACACAGACACACACACGCACAGACACACACACGCACAGACACACAGACACACAGACACACACGCACAGACACACAGACACACAGACACACTGTGTGTGTGTGTGTGTGTGTGTGTGTGTCTGGGTGTGTGTGTGTCTGTCTGTGTGTGTGTGTGCGTCTGTGTGTGTGTGTGTGTCTGTGTGTGCGTGTGTGTGTGTGTGTGTGTGTGTGTGTGTGTGTGTGTGTGTGTGTGTGTGTGTGTGTGTGTGTGTGTGTGTGTGTGTGTGTGTGTGTGTGTGTGTGTGTGTGTCTGTGTGTCTGTGTGTGTGTGTGTCTGTGTGTGTGTGTGTGTGTGTGTGTGTGTGTGTGTGTGTGTGTGTGTGTGTGTGTGTGTGTGTGTGTGTGTGTGTGTGTGTGTGTGT
>NC_092096.1:66571560-66616560 GCF_045679555.1 Salvelinus alpinus | reverse complement strand
AAGGGAGGACCATCTGTCACGATCGTCGTATGAGTGAGAACAAAGCGCAGCGTTGTATGCGTACATTGTCTTTTAATGAATGAAACACTGAACAAAAACAACAAAATCATCGAACGAAACGTGAAGCTATACAAATAGAGCAGACAGGCAACTAAACATAGACAAAATCCCACAACTAACAATTGGGAAATGGCTACCTAAATATGATCCCCAATCAGAGACAACGATAAACAGCTGTCTCTGATTGGGAACCATATCAGGCCACCATAGAAATACAAAAAAACCTAGATGACCCACCCAGGTCACTATCACGCCCCAACCAACACAGAGAATAAACAGCTCTCTATGGTCAGGGTGTGACACCATCCTCCTCAGTGAAATTCATAAAACTGAAAATTGTGAAGCATTTAAAAATGTTTAGATTTTTTAAATGAAATTATATACTATGAAAACAAAGAGAGTCACACACTCTATATGTATAACCTGCCAGTAATTTATTTGGTAAAAAATAAATTACCCAATAAATGACTGGGAGGTTAAACATATGGAGTGTGACTCTCTTTGTTTTTATGGCTAACAGTTTATTCACCATTAGTCAGCACCTCGACACTAAATCATTTTCTCTGGGTGTGTGCCAGCTCATCATTTTCATTAGATAAAACTATACAAAATATAATCTAACCTGTTTTGAGCCCCACCTGTTTAGATAAAAATATATATACAGTACCGTTCAAATGTTTGGGGTCATTTATAAATGTCCTTTTTTTTTCATTTTTTTTTTTCATTAAAATAACATTAAATTGATCAGAAATACAATATAGACATTGTTAATGTTGTAAATGGCTATTGTAGCTGGAAACGGCTGATTTGTAATGCAATATCTACATAGGTGTACAGAGGCCCATTATCAGCAACCATCACTCCTGTGTTCCAATGGCACGTTGTGTTAGCTAATCCAAGATTATCATTTAAAAAGGCTAATTGATCGTTAGAAAACCCTTTTGCAATTATGTTATCACAGCTGTAAACTGTTGTCCTGATTAAAGAAGCAATAAAACTGTCCTTCTTTAGACTAGTTGAGTATCTGGAGCATCAGCATTTGTGGCTTTGATTACAGGCTCAAAATGGCCATAAACAAAGGACTTTCTTCTGAAACTTGTCAGTCTATTCTTGTTCTGAGAAATGAAGGCTATTCCATGTGAGAAATTGCCAAGAAACTGAAGATCTCGTACAATGCTGTGTACTACTCCCTTCACAGAACAGTGCAAACTGGCTCTAACCAGAATAGAAAGAGGAGTGGGAGGCCCCGGTGCACAACTGAGCAAATTCTTGTCAAATCAAATGTATTTGTCACATACACATGTTTAGCAGATGTTAATGTGAGTGTAGCGAAATGCTTGTGCTTCTAATTCCGACCATGCAGTAATATCTAACAAGTAATATAACCTAACAATTTCACAACAACTACCTTATACACACAAGTGTAAAGGAATGAATACGAATACGTACAGTACAACAAATATATGAATGAGTGATGCCCGAACGGCATAGGCAAGATGCAGTAGATGGTATAGAGTACAGTATATACATATGAGATGAGTAATGTAGGGTGTGAAAACATTATATAAAGTGCAATGGACCAATGATTACACCCTATATTAGCTAAATGCAGAGAAGAGTGTGCAAGGCGCTATGTGTCACTGTCTGTCATCTCACATCTTTCTCTTGACCTGTGTGCATCTACTTTGTAAACGTTTAGTTCGTAGGCTGTTGTAATAACCTCATGATGGGTACGGGGAACATTTGAGTATCGTGTAGTAGCCTAAACCTATTGATGTTACATTGCACTGGGTGAATGGAATATGAATGACAGTCATCTAATATGCTGTAATATAAATAAGGCCATGCTCATAAAGAAATAATCGGCCTCCCTCATCTTAAACGGCACCAACAGTTACTGGCTGATTAACCATAAGGCACACATTAATGATGATTATGTGAGAGCATTCTTTAGTTTCACTGTATTGTAAATCTCTGTACCTCTCTCTCTCTCTCTCTGTCTCTCTCTCTCTCTCTGTTTAACTCTCTCTCTCTCTCTGTTTAACTCTCTCTCTCTCTGTTTAACTCTCTCTTTAACTCTCTCTCTCTCTCTCTCTGTTTAACTCTCTCTCTCTCTCTTAACTCTCTCTCTCTCTCTCTCTGTTTAACTCTCTCTTTAACTCTCTCTCTCTCTCTCTCTCTTTAACTCTCTCTCTCTCTCTCTCTCTCTCTCTCTCTTTAACTCTCTCTCTCTCTTTAACTCTCTCTCTCTCTTTAACTCTCTCTCTCTTTAACTCTCTCTCTCTCTTTAACTCTCTCTCTCTCTCTTTACTCTCTCTCTCTCTCTCTCTCTCTCTCTCTCTCTCTCTCTCTCTCTCTCTCTCTCTCTCTCTCTCTCTCTCTTTAACTCTCTCTCTCTCTTTAACTCTCTCTCTCTCTTTAACTCTCTCTCGTTAACTCTCTCTCGTTAACTCTCTCTCTCTCGTTAACTCTCTCTCGTTAACTCTCTCTCTCTCTTTAACTCTCTCTCTCTCTTTAACTCTCTCTCTCTCTTTAACTCTCTCTCTCTCTTTAACTCTCTCTCTCTCGTTAACTCTCTCTCTCTCGTTAACTCTCTCTCTCTCGTTAACTCTCTCTCTCTCGTTAACTCTCTCTCTCTCTCTCTCTCTCTCTCTCTCTCTCTCTCTCTCTCTCTCTCTCTCTCTCCCTCCCTCTCTCTCTCTCTCTCTCTCTCTCTCTCTCTCTCTCTCTCTCTCTCTCTCTCTCTCTCTCTCTCTCTCTCTCTCTCTCTCTCTCTCTCTCTCTCTCTCTCTCTCTCTCTCTCTCTCTCTCTCTCTCTCTCTCTCTCTCTATCTCTCTCTCTCTCTCTTTAACTCTCTTTAACTCTCTCTCTCTCTGTTTAACTCTCTCTTTAACTCTCTCAATTCAATTCAATTCAATTCAATTTCAATTCAAGGGGCTTTATTGGCATGGGAAACATGTGTTAACATTGCCAAAGCAAGTGAGGTAGGTAATATACAAAAGTCAAATAAACAATAAAAATGAACAGTAAACATTACACATACAGAAGTTTCAAAACAATAAAGACATTACAAATGTCATATTATATATATGCAGTGTTGTAACAATGTACAAATGGTTAAAGCACACAAGTTAAAATAAATAAACATAAATATGGGTTGTATTTACAGTGGTGTTTGTTCTTCACTGGTTGCCCTTTTCTTGTGGCAACAGGTCACAAATCTTGCTGCTGTGATGGCACACTGTGGAATTTCACCCAGTAGATATGGGAGTTTATCAAAATTGGATTTGTTTTCGAATTCTTTGTGGATCTGTGTAATCTGAGGGAAATATGTCTCTCTAATATGGTCATACATTTGGCAGGAGGTTAGGAAGTGCAGCTCAGTTTCCACCTCATTTTGTCGGCAGTGTGCACATAGCCTGTCTTCTCTTGAGAGCCATGTCTGCCTACGGCGGCCTTTCTCAATAGCAAGGCTATGCTCACTGAGTCTGTACATAGTCAAAGCTTTCCTTAAGTTTGGGTCAGTCACAGTGGTCAGGTATTCTGCCACTGTGTACTCTCTGTTTAGGGCCAAATAGCATTCTAGTTTGCTCAGTTTTTTTGTTAATTCTTTCCAATGTGTCAAGTAATTATCTTTTTGTTTTCTCATGATTTGGTTGGGTCTAATTGTGCTGTTGTCCTGGGGCTCTGTGGGGTGTGTTTGTGTTTGTGAACAGAGCCCCAGGACCAGTTTGCTTAAGGGGCTCTTCTCCAGGTTCATCTCTCTGTAGGTGATGGCTTTGTTATGGATGGTTTGGGAATCGCTTCCTTTTAGGTGGTGTAGAATAAATCGGCTCTTTTCTGGATATTGATAATTAGCGGGTATCGACATAATTCTGCTCTGCATGCATTATTTGGTGTTCTACGTTGTAAACTGAGGATATTTTTGCAGAATTCTGCATGCAGAGTCTCAATTTGGAGTTTGTTCCATTTTGTGAATTCTTGGTTGGTGAGCGGACGCCAGACCTCAATCATAAAGGGCAATGGGTTCTCTCTCTCTCTCTCTCTCTCTCTCTCTCTCTCTCTCTCTCTCTCTCTCTCTCTCTCTCTCTCTCTCTCTCTCTCTCTCTCTCTCTCTCTCTCTCTCTCTCTCTCTCTCTCTCTCTCTCTCTCTCTCTCTCTCTCTCTCTCTCTCTCTCTCTCTCTCTCTCTCTCTCTCTCTCTCTCTCTCTCTCTCTCTCTCTCTCTCTCTCTCTCTCTCTCTCTCTCTCTCTCTCTCTCTCTCTCTCTGTGTGTGTGTTCCAATCTCCAGGGGAGGTAAAGATTATAGCTTTGGGGTTCTTTGTAGGTAGACGACTACTGCAAGTTCTCCCAAATAAAGACAATCTGATACTACACCCAGACTGCTTATGACACTGCTTTACTCCATTAACGTAGCAGAAACACTACATTACACTGCTGTTACTCCATTAACGTAGCAGACACATTACATTACACTGCTGTTACTCCATTAACGTAGCAGAAACACTACATTACACTGCTGTTACTCCATTAACGTAGCAGAAACATTACATTACACTGCTGTTACTCCATTAACCTTTCACGAGCCTCTACCCCGGGTCCGGGATCACCCCCCACCCCCCCCACACACTGATTAGCATAGCTAGCATAGCTTCACAAGTAGATAGTAGCATCTAAATATCATTAAATCACAAGTCCAAGACACCAGATGAAAGATACAGATCTTGTGAATAAAGCCACCATTTCAGATTTTTAAAATGTTTTACAGGGAAGACAAAATATGTAAATCTATTAGCTAAACACGTTAGCAAAATACACCACTATTCTAACTCCATCAGTTTCTTACTCCTTCAGGTGCTATCACCAATTCGGCTCAACTAAGATATTGATAGCCAATAACCTATAAAAAAAAACATCAGATGACAGTCTGATAACATATTCATGGTATAGGATAGTTTTTTGTTAGAAAAAAGTGCATATTTCAGGTAGAAATCACAGTTTACAATTGCACCGACCATCACAAATCGACTAGAATTACTAGATAGAGCAACGTGTATGACCAATTTACTCATCATAAAACATTTCATAAAAATAGACAAAGCATAGCAATGGAAAGACCCAGTTCTTGTGATTTCAGACCATATTTCAGATTTTCTAAGCGTTTTTCAGCGAAAACACAATAAATCGATAAGTTAGCATACCACATGTGCAAACGTTACCAGAGCATCGATTCCAGCCAAAGAGCGCTATAACGTAATCACCGCCAAAATATATTAATTTTTTCACTAACCTTCTCAGAATTCTTCCGATGACACTCCTGTAACATCATTTTACAACATACATATACAGTTTGTTCAAAAAGGTGCATATTTAGCCATACAAAACCGTGGTTATACAATGGAAATAGTCACAACTCAAGCCTCAAAATGAGGAACGTCAGCTTTCAGAGTGATCTAGTTTAATCGAAAGCTAATCATATACTTGACTAAAAAATACAGGGTTGACAGGAATCGAAAGACAAATTAGTTCTTAATGCAACCGCTGATTTACATTTTTAAAATTATCCTTACTTTTCAATACAGGGTTCGCCAAGTGAAGCTATACCAAACAAAATGGCGAAATATGCGTTTAAAATATTTCGACAGAACAACGATTTATCATATTAAATATTGCTTACTTTGAGCTGTTCTTCCATCATATTCTTGGGCAATGTATCCTTTCTATGTTATAAACGTCTTTTGGTCGATAGATGTCCTCTGTCCTTCGAAATATCCATTAACGATCGAACGGGACCCCAAAACGTGTCCAAAGTTTCAGAGTGCACAACAAAGAAATTCCTCAAAATCGCACTAAACGGATATAAATTGCTATAAAACGGTTCAAATTAACTACATTATGATGTTTTTAACAACTATAACAACTGAAAACATGACCGGAGAAATATTGCTGGTTAGACAAGGATTTGGAATGAGGCAAGTCCGATGTCCTTCACGCTTCAGGCGCGCGACGAGAAAGGGCGGTCCCTATACATTTTGTGGTTTTATAATGGCTGGGATTGTGCAATAGACTCCATTCAAAACGTGATGACGTACAGACACCCAGAGGAAGACGTAGGCAGTGTCGGTTTCTTCATAGCATTCACTGTCGCCTTAAAAACAGACTCCAGATCAGGGGTAAAAATTTCTGAAATCTGAACCCTGTCATGAAAAGTGCTGTAGATATTGTTCTGTACCACTCAGAGACAAAATTCCAACTTCTATAGAAACTAGAAGGTGTTTTCTATCCAATAATAACAATAATATGCATATTGTACGATCAAGAATTTAGCACGAGGCAGTTTAATTTGGAGACCCAAATATGCTAATGCGGAACAGCACCCCCTATAGTTGCAAGAAGTTAACGTAGCAGAAACACTACATTACACTGCTGTTACTCCATTAACGTAGCAGAAACATTACATTACACTGCTGTTACTCCATTAACGTAGCAGAAACATTACATTACACTGCTGTTACTCCATTAACGTAGCAGACACATTACATTACACTGCTGTTACTCCATTAACGTACCAGAAACACTACATTACACTGCTGTTACTCCATTAACGTAGCAGAAACACTACATTACACTGCTGTTACTCCATTAATGTACCAGAAACATTACATTACACTGCTGTTACTCCATTAACGTACCAGAAACATTACATTACACTGCTGTTACTCCATTAACGTAGCAGTAACGTTACATTACACTGCTGTTACTCCATTAACGTAGCAGTAACGTTACATTACGCTGCTGTTACTCCATTAACGTAGCAGTAACGTTACATTACACTGCTGTTACTCCATTAACGTAGCAGACACATTACATTACACTGCTGTTACTCCATTAACGTAGCAGAAACGTTACATTACACTGCTGTTACTCCATTAACGTAGCAGAAACACTACATTACACTGCTGTTACTCCATTAACGTAGCAGACACATTACAATACACTGCTGTTACTCCATTAACGTAGCAGACACATTACATTACACTGCTGTTACTCCATTAACGTAGCAGAAACATTACATTACACTGCTGTTACTCCATTAACGTACCAGAAACGTTACATTTAGAGACTAGGTCATCAAGGTTACAGGAAGACCAAACTCCAGGAATCCATTCTCCAAGCTTGGATGAACAACAACGAAAAAAGATAAGTGACTGTGCAGCCTGGTTTCAGTTCATGTGCTTCAAAAAGTGACGCTATTGGACTGTGTGACTGTGCAGCCTGATATCAGTTCATGTGCTTCATATAGTGACGCTATTGGACTGTGTGACTGGGCAGCCTGATATCAGTTCATGTGCTTCAAATAGTGAAGCTATTTGACTGTGTGACTGTGCAGCCTGATATCAGTTCATGTGCTTCATATAGTGAAGCTATTTGACTGTGTGACTGGGCAGCCTGATATCAGTTCATGTGCTTCAAAAAGTGATGCTATTTGACTGTGTGACTGTGCAGCCTGATATCAGTTCATGTGCTTCATATAGTGAAGCTGTTTGACTGTGTGACTGGGCAGCCTGATATCAGTTCATGTGCTTCATATAGTGAAGCTATTTGACTGTGTGACTGGGCAGCCTGATATCAGTTCATGTGCTTCAAATAGTGACGCTATTGGACTGTGTGACTGGGCAGCCTGATATCAGTTCATGTGCTTCATATAGTGAAGCTATTGGACTGTGTGACTGGGCAGCCTGATATCAGTTCATGTGCTTCATATAGTGAAGCTATTGGACTGTGTGACTGGGCAGCCTGATATCAGTTCATGTGCTTCAAATAGTGACGCTTTTGGACTGTGTGACTGTCACACTCAGGTGGCCGTGCATACACAAATTATTGCATACACACACACACACACACACTTTTCTCATCGCAATAAGTAAGAGAAGGTGGTATTACCAACGCCATTACCGGCCATAACTGCAGCAGGGTATGACACCAGTGTGTGTATCCCCATGGCTGTTTGTGATTGAGGGAACACCTGACCATTTCAACAATATTGTGTAAGCAGATGTGTTAGTGTGTACATCTCCTATTCCGCATCATCCTCTGTAGTCCCAGCAGCTGTACAGCATGGCTCTACGGTACAGGACAACTACCGGAGGGGCCATTGTCTGAGAGCCATTACAATAATGGCCTTAATAAACCTTTTCTCCATACACTACTTATCCCCAGACCTCTTCCCTTCTTTTCCTGTTTCTGATTCATCCAGTCATTACCTCTAATCTGCCCATGGTTATAATGAGGCCTGTAGCTTGCTGCCTATTGTGGGGGTTGGTCTCAAACCAACCAGGGTTTAAATTGTATATACGGAGCACACACACACACAAACACACACACACACACACACACACACACACACACACACACACACACACACACACACACACACACACACACACACACACACACACACACACACACACACACACACACACACACACACACACACACACACTCACACATCCGTGTACAGGGTGGTTCTGTAAATATGCACGCACACACTCTCCAACATGTGTAGCACTAACGGATAACCAAAACACAACCATTACTGTTTTAATGCAAGACTGAAGTAATACTACGTGTACCAAGACTGAAGTAATACTATGTGTACCAGGACTGAAGTAATACTATGTGAACCAAGACTGAAGTAATACTATGTGTACCAGGACTGAAGTAATACTACGTGTACCAAGACTGATGTAATACTATGTGTACCAGGACTGAAGTAATACTATGTGAACCAAGACTGAAGTAATACTATGTGTACCAGGACTGAAGTAATACTACGTGTACCAAGACTGAAGTAATACTACGTGTACCAGGACTGAAGTAATACTACGTGTACCAGGACTGAAGTAATACTATGTGAACCAAGACTGAAGTAATACTATGTGTACCAAGACTGAAGTAATACTACGTGTACCAGGACTGAAGTAATACTACGTGTACCAAGACTGAAGTAATACTACGTGTACCAGGACTGAAGTAATACTACGTGTACCAGGACTGAAGTAATACTATGTGTACCAAGACTGAAGTAATACTACGTGTACCAGGACTGAAGTAATACTACGTGTACCAGGACTGAAGTAATACTATGTGTACCAGGACTGAAGTAATACTACGTGTACCAAGACTGAAGTAAGACTATGTGTACCAGGACTGAAGTAATAATATGTGAACCAAGACTGAAGTAATACTACGTGTACCAAGACTGATGTAATACTATGTGTACCAGGACTGAAGTAATAATATGTGAACCAAGACTGAAGTAATACTATGTGTACCAGGACTGAAGTAATACTACGTGTACCAAGACTGAAGTAATACTACGTGTACCAGGACTGAAGTAATACTACGTGTACCAGGACTGAAGTAATACTATGTGTACCAAGACTGAAGTAATACTATGTGTACCAAGACTGAAGTAATACTACGTGTACCAGGACTGAAGTAATACTACGTGTACCAAGACTGAAGTAATACTACGTGTACCAGGACTGAAGTAATACTACGTGTACCAGGACTGAAGTAATACTATGTGTACCAGGACTGAAGTAATACTATGTGAACCAAGACTGAAGTAATACTATGTGTACCAGGACTGAAGTAATACTATGTGTACCAGGACTGAAGTAATACTATGTGAACCAAGACTGAAGTAATACTATGTGTACCAGAACTGAAGTAATACTATGTGAACCAAGACTGAAGTAATACTATGTGTACCAGGACTGAAGTAATACTATGTGGACCAAGACTGAAGTAATACTACGTGTACCAGGACTGAAGTAATACTACGTGTACAAGGACTGATGTAATACTATGTGTACCAGGACTGATGTAATACTATGTGTACCAGGACTGAAGTAATACTATGTGAACCAAGACTGAAGTAATACTATGTGTACCAGGACTGAAGTAATACTATGTGGACCAAGACTGAAGTAATACTACGTGTACCAGGACTGAAGTAATACTACGTGTACCAGGACTGAAGTAATACTATGTGAACCAAGACTGAAGTAATACTATGTGAACCAAGACTGAAGTAATACTATGTGTACCAGGACTGAAGTAATACTACGTGTACCAGGACTGAAGTAATACTATGTGAACCAAGACTGAAGTAATACTACGTGTACCAGGACTGAAGTAATACTATGTGAACCAAGACTGAAGTAATACTATGTGGACCAAGACTGAAGTAATACTTTGTGGACCAATACTGAAGTAATACTATGTGTATCAGGACTGAAGTAATACTATGTGAACCAAGATTGAAGTAATACTATGTGGACCAAGACTGAAGTAATACTATGTGTATCAGGACTGAAGTAATACTATGTGTACAAGGACTGATGTAATACTATGTGTACCAAGACTGATGTAATACTATGTGTACCAGGACTGATGTAATACTACGTGTACCAGGACTGAAGTAATACTATGTGTACCAGGACTGAAGTAATACTATGTGGACCAAGACTGAAGTAATACTATGTGTACCAGGACTGAAGTAATACTACGTGTACCAGGACTGAGTTTCGCTCACACTCCCATACTAAGATATGAGGGCAAGTATGGAGATGTGTGGTATTGGCCGAGGCATGACAGATTGCTTAGTTAGTACTGCATCCATAGCTAAATCACTTTTCAGGAAAAAAAACAGGCTGTCATCATTCAGAGTGGATCAATCTCTATAAGCAGCCATTCCAACAGTGATCATTCTAATATAATTCAATTGTTTGATTAAGTCCCCAACATCAATCTACAGAATGGTGATTCTAAGCATTTTTAATCATACAGTACGTGTCTTGCCCTAGAATTATGAAATATCTAACTGTACTTAATATCGAGCCCCTCGTCAAGTCGTCACTCTCAACAGAATCATTTGACTGTTCCCTGGTAGTTCACTTCTGCTTGCATCATCAACATGTGTTAGTACTAGATGTCTAGATTAAAGTACTAGATGTCTGTATTAAAGTACTAGATGTCTAGATTAAAGTACTAGATGTCTAGATTAAAGTACTAGAGGTCTGTATTAAAGTACTAGATGTCTGTATTAAAGTACTAGATGTCTAGATTAAAGTACTAGATGTCTAGATTAAAGTACTAGATGTCTAGATTAAAGTACTAGATGTCTGTATTAAAGTACTAGATGTCTATATTAAAGTACTAGATGTCTAGATTAAAGTACTAGACGTCTGTATTAAAGTACTAGACGTTTGTATTAAAGTACTAGATGTCTAGATTAAAGTACTATATGTCTAGATTAAAGTACTAGATGTCTAGATTAAAGTACTAGATGTCTAGATTAAAGTACTAGATGTCTGTATTAAAGTACTAGATGTCTAGATTAAAGTACTAGATGTCTAGATTAAAGTACTAGATGTCTAGATTAAAGTACTAGATGTCTGTATTAAAGTACTAGATGTCTAGATTAAAGTACTAGATGTCTGTATTAAAGTACTAGATGTCTAGATTAAAGTACTAGATGTCTAGATTAAAGTACTAGATGTCTGTATTAAAGTACTAGATGTCTAGATTAAAGTACTAGATGTCTAGATTAAAGTACTAGATGTCTGTATTAAAGTTCTAGATGTCTAGATTAAAGTACTAGATGTCTAGATTAAAGTACTAGATGTCTAGATTAAAGTACTAGATGTCTGTATTAAAGTACTAGATGTCTAGATTAAAGTACTAGATGTCTAGATTAAAGTACTAGATGTCTAGATTAAAGTCCTAGATGTCTAGATTACAGTTCTAGATGTCTGTATTAAAGTACTAGATGTCTATATTAAAGTACTAGATGTCTGTATTAAAGTACTAGATGTCTAGATTAAAGTACTAGATGTCTAGATTAAAGTACTAGCTGTCTGTATTAAAGTACTAGAAGTCTAGATTAAAGTACTACAGTCGGGTATTTAATACAGTCGGGTATTTAATACAGTCGGGTATTTAATACAGTCGGGTATTTAATACAGTCAGGTATTTAATACAGTCGGGTATTTAATACAGTCAGGTATTTAATATAGTCGGGTATTTAATACAGTCAGGTATTTAATACAGTCGGGTATTTAATACAGTCAGGTATTTAATATAGTCAGGTATTTAATACAGTCGGGTATTTAATACAGTCAGGTATTTAATATAGTCAGGTATTTAATATAGTCAGGTATTTAATAGAACCACGTACTTTGTAATAGACCCCCACCTGTATCCGATCAGACCAGTTACTTTGTAATAGACCCCCACCTGTATCCGATCAGACCAGGTACTATGCAATACTCCCCCACCTGTATCCGATCAGACCAGGTACTATGTAATACTCCCCCACCTGTATCCGATCAGACCAGGTACTATGTAATACTCCCCCACCTGTATCCGATCAGACCAGGTACTATGTAATACTCCCCCACCTGTATCCGATCAGACCAGGTACTATTTAATACTCCCCCACATGTATCCGATCAGACCAGGTACTATGCAATACTCCCCCACCTGTATCCGATCAGACCAGGTACTATGTAATACTCCCCCACCTGTATCCGATCAGACCAGGTACTATGTAATACTCACCCAGCTGTATCCGATCAGACCAGGTACTATGTAATACTCCCCCACCTGTATCCGATCAGACCAGTTACTTTGTAATAGACCCCCACCTGTATCCGATCAGACCAGGTACTATGTAATACTCCCCCACCTGTATCCGATCAGACCAGGTACTATGTAATACTCCCCCACCTGTATCCGATCAGACCAGGTACTATGTAATACTCCCCCACCTGTATCCGATCAGACCAGGTACTATTTAATACTCCCCCACATGTATCCGATCAGACCAGGTACTATGCAATACTCCCCCACCTGTATCCGATCAGACCAGGTACTATGTAATACTCCCCCACCTGTATCCGATCAGACCAGGTACTATGTAATACTCACCCAGCTGTATCGGATCAGACCAGGTAATATGTAATACTCCCCCACCTGTATCCGATCAGACCAGGTACTATGTAATACTCCCCCACATGTATCCGATCAGACCAGGTACTATGCAATACTCCCCCACCTGTATCCGATCAGACCAGGTACTATGTAATACTCCCCCACCTGTATCCGATCAGACCAGGTACTATGTAATACTCCCCCACCTTTATCCGATCAGACCAGGTACTATGTAATACTCCCCCACCTGTATCCGATCAGACCAGGTACTATGTAATACTGCCCCACATGTATCCGATCAGACCAGGTACTATGCAATACTCCCCCACCTGTATCCGATCAGACCAGGTACTATGTAATACTCCCCCACCTGTATCCGATCAGACCAGGTACTATGTAATACTCCCCCACCTGTACCCGATCAGACTAGGTACTATGCAATACTCCCCCACCTGTATCCGATCAGACCAGGCACTATGTAATACACCCCCACCTGTATCCGATCAGACCAGGTACTATGTAATACTCCCCCAACTGTATCAGACCAGGTACAATGTAATACTCCCCCACCTGTATCCGATCAGACCAGGTACTATGTAATACTCCCCGACCTGTATCCGATCAGACCAGGTACAATGTAATACACCCCCACCTGTATCCGATCAGACAAGGTACTATGTAATACTCCCCCACCTGTATCCGATCAGACCAGTTACTTTGTAATAGACCCCCACCTGTATCCGATCAGACCAGGTACTATGCAATACTCCCCCACCTGTATCCGATCAGACCAGGTACTATGTAATACTCCCCCAGCTGTATCCGATCAGACCAGGTAATATGTAATACTCCCCCACCTGTATCCGATCAGACCAGGTACTATGTAATACTCCCCCACCTGTATCCGATCAGACCAGGTACTATGTAATACTCCCACATGTATCCGATCAGACCAGGTACTATTTAATACTCCCCCACCTGTATCCGATCAGACCAGGTAATATGTAATACTCCCCCACCTGTATCCGATCAGACCAGGTACTATGTAATACTCCCCCACCTGTATCCGATCAGACCAGGTACTATGTAATACTCCCCCACCTGTATCCGATCAGACCAGGTACTATGTAATACTCACCCAGCTGTATCGGATCAGACCAGGTAATATGTAATACTCCCCCACCTGTATCCGATCAGACCAGGTACTATGCAATACTCCCCCACCTGTATCCGATCAGACCAGGTAATATGTAATACTCCCCCACCTGTATCCGATCAGACCAGGTACTATGTAATACTCCCCCACATGTATCCGATCAGACCAGGTACTATGCAATACTCCCCCACCTGTATCCGATCAGAATAAAATAAATAAAACTACCTGTTTACTGTTCTAAGGAAGTTGGTAACCAGTTTATAATAACAGTTAGGCACCTGGGGAGGGGGGGGTTGTGGTATATGGCCAGTATACCACGACTAAGGGATGTATCCAGACACTCCACATTTCGTTTTGCAAAAGAACAGCCCTAAGCCATTGTATAGTGGTCATATATCACACCCCACCGGGCCTTAAATCTGCTGAAAGCCCCCAGGGCTCCTGTAATGTTAGTTAGACGGGTCTGGATTTTGTGTCTGTGTATTCTGGCCATACTTTGTGTACAGTGGCAAACAGTCAAGTTTAGTCGAGGGATCATAGAAAGATGTTATATGTCTAACCGAGTGTGTGTGTGTGTGTGGGCGTGCGTGCGTGCGTGTGTGTGTGTGTGCGTGCGTGTCCATCCTAATGTCCTTGGAGACTGTTTTGGTGACGGGAACAAGCGGATCCATGACCTGTAGTACTAAACTCCCTACATGTGGCAGGCAGCCATTCAATATGGCCCAGGAGGAAGCACCCATGTGCTTCCAAGGCAAGGATCCACAGCACTTCGCAGCACCGGGCACGGTGGTCACTGTCACCCCTTCAGCCTGCCAAGGGTGGTCAGTTAGCCTGATAAACAGCCCCTCACAAGTTAGGTGAAACTCATACGGAGCACACACATCGTTAAACACACACTTCTCCAAACGCCCATGTACTAACTATGCACACGCGCACGCACACACACACACACACACACACACACACACACACACACACACACACACACACACACACACACACACACACACACACACACACACACACACACACACACACACACACACACACACAGTGACACACACACAGACACAACCCTCCCTCCTCCCCCTCACTCCCTGCCGGCCGGCAGAACGCTCCGATCCACCAGTGCATGCATCACACACCACTGCAGTTTATCCCATTTGCAACACATGGCTAGACATCTCATTGAAATGACCAAGGGGGACGAGACTCAGAGAGGGGGATATATGGAGGGATGGAGGGAGGGGTGGGTGGTGGACTGAGGCAGTGTTTGGCCTGCTCTGGTTGGCCGTAATTCGAGGCCAGTCGTCCAGAAGGCCTGCGGTGTTGGAGGGATGACTCCTCTCTCTCAGTGTGTGTGTGTGTGTGTGTGTGTGTGTGTGTGTGTGTGTGTGTGTGTGTGTGTGTGTGTGTGTGTGTGTGTGTGTGTGTGTGTGTGTCTCGGAGTGTGTGTGTTTGTGTCTCTGTGTGTGTGTGTGTGTGTGTGTGTGTGTGTGTGTGTGTGTGTGTGTGTGTGTGTGTGTGTGTGTGTGTGTGTGTGTGTGTGTGTCTGTGTGTGTGTGTGTGTGTGTGTGTGTGTGTGTGTCTGTGTGTGTGTGTGTGTGTGTGTGTGTGTGTGTGTGTGTGTGTGTGTGTGTGTGTGTGTGTGTGTGTCTGTGACGGTGTGTGTGTGTGTGTGTCTGTGACGGTGTGTGTGTGTGTGTCTGTGACGGTGTGTGTGTGTGTGTGTCTCTGAGTGTGTGTGTTTGTGTGTGTGTGTGTGTGTGTGTGTCTGTGACGGTGTGTGTGTGTCTGTGACCGTGTGTGTGTGTCTGTGACGGTGTGTGTGTGTGTGTGTGTGTGTGTGTCTGTGACGGTGTGTGTGTGTCTGTGACCGTGTGTGTGTGTCTGTGACGGTGTGTGTGTGTGTGTGTGTGTTTGTGTGTGTGTGTGTGTGTGTGTCTGTGACGGTGTGTGTGTGTCTGTGACGGTGTGTGTGTGTCTGTGACCGTGTGTGTGTACGTGTCTAGCTGCGATGTGTAGAGGCTATAGTCGCACAGTGGCTGACAGACAACAGCCATAGGGCTGGATTAGGACTGGCTCACCCAGGGCCATGGAGTGTTGTGTGGGGGTGGGATTTCATGACATCACATTATTACTGCTTGTGATTGAGGTGGTCATAGAGCCAACTATGTGGCAATGGTGTATAGAGTATAGAAGTAGAGGAAAACATATCATGGTTGAGATTAAAGTTGTCTGACAAGCCTCGTGTTACTTAAACTTTCTCTCTCTCACGCTACCTCTCTCTCTCGCGTAACCTCTCTCTCTCTCTCGCGTAACCTCTCTCGCTCTCTCTCGCGTAACCTCGCTCTCTCTCTCTTGCGCTAACTCTCTCTCGCGCTACCTCTCTCTCTCGCACTACCCCTCTCTCGCAACCTCTCTCGCATAACCTCTCTCTCTCTCTCTTGCGCTACCTCTATCTTGCGCTATCTCTCTCTGGCGCTATCTCTCTCTCTCGCGCTACCTCTCTCTCTCTCTCTTGCGCTACCTCTCTCTCGCGCTACCTCTCTCTCGCGCTACCTCTCTCTCTCGCGCTACCTCTCTCTCTCTCTCTTGCGATACCTCTCTCTCGCGCTACCTCTCTCGTGCGCTACCTCTCTCTCTCGCGCTATCTCTCTCTCTCGCGCTACTACCTCTCTCTCTCTCGCGCTACTACCTCTCTCTCTCTCGCGTAACCTCTCTCTCTCTCTCGCGCTACTACCTCTCTCTCGCGCTACTACCTCTCTCTCTCTCGCGCGTAACCTCTCTCTCTCTCTCTTGCGCTAACTCTCTCTCGCGCTACCTCTCTCTCTCGCACTACCTCTCTCTCTCGCATAACCTCTCTCTCTCTCTCTTGCGCTAACTCTCTCTCGCGCTAACTCTCTCTCTCGCACTACCTCTCTCTCTCGCATAACCTCTCTCTCTCTCGCGCTACTACCTCTCTCTCTCTTGCGCTACCTCTCTCTCTCTCGCGCTACCTTTCTCTCTCGCGCTACCTTTCTCTCCCACGCTACCTCTCTCCCGCTACTCTCTCTCGTGCTATCTCTCTCTCATGCTACCTCTCTCTCTCTCTTTCTCTCTCTCTCTTTCCAGCTACGTCATAACCATCCATGTCTGAGGACTTGCAAACCGGCCACCAAGGGTAACAATGAGCTGCTGTTTCCTTGAAGTAAATGTGGGTTTTGTTAGGACGTTGTGGACAGGTATGGCTGATGGGCGTAGGCATCTGCCTCTGACTCCAAAGGGTACATGCTCAAATCCAGCAATAGAAAGTTATTTTTGTTTTTATCCCAAACCTTAACATTTCAAGGGTTGATGCCTTTTTTAACAACTTTGAAATTAGACGTTTGAGAAACATGGATTGAAAGTCTAATTCTGACGTGAGTCTGTGAGATCAGGTTGCTCTCCTTTCCCTCTCATCTCATGGAGTTGTCAGACAGAGAGTCATTTGAAGGGTGTCCCAACCATGTGTGTGTGTGTGTGTGTGTGAGAGAGAGAGAGAGAGAGAGGGGGACAGAGGGACGAGAGGGAGTTGAGTGGAGGGCGAGCAGGACATGTGTCAGGTGGAATTAGGAAAACCTCCAGCTACTGCAGGTCTGCAGGGAGAGGAAAGTAGAGGAAAGGAGAGGAAAGGAGAGGGGGAGAAGAGAGGATGGAGAGGAAAGGAGAGGAGAGGGGGAGGAAAGGAGAGGGGGGAGGAAAGGAGAGGAGGGAGAGGAGAGGGGGGAGAGGAAAGGAGAGGGGGGGAGGAAAGGAGAGGAGGGAGAGGAGGGGGGGAGAGGAAAGGAGAGGAGGGAGAGGAGAGGGAGGAGAGGAGAGGAGAGGAGGAGAGGGAATGAGAGGGGGAGAGGAAAGGAGAGGAGGGAGAAGAGAGGAAAGGGGGAGAGGAGAGAGGAAATGAGAGGGGAGAGAAAGGAGAGGAGAGGAGAGGAGGAAGAGGAGAGGGGGGGAGGAGAGGAGAGGAGATGGGAGAGAGGAGAGGAGGGAGAGGAGAGGAGGGAGAGGAGAGGAGAGGAGAGAGAGGAAATGAGAGGGGGGAGGGGATGGGAGGGAGAGGAGAGGAGAGGAAAGGAGAGAGGGGGGAGAGGAGAGGAGAGGAGAGCGGGGAGAGGAGAGGGGGGATAGGATAGGAGGGAGGGAGAGAAGAGGAAAGGGGGGAGAGGAGAGGAGAGGGGGGAGAGGAGAGGAGAGGAGAGGAGAGGAGAGGAGAGGAGAGGAGAGGAGGGGAGAGGAGAGGAGAGGAGAGGAGAGGAGAGGAGAGGAGAGGAGAGGAGAGGAGAGGAGAGGAGAGGAGAGGAGAGGAGAGGAGAGGAGAGGAGAGGGGGAGAGGAGGGGGGAGAGGAGAGGAGAGCGGGGAGAGGAGAGGAGAGGAGAGGAGAGGAGAGGAGAGGAGAGGAGAGGAGAGGAGGTGTGAAGTATGAAGAGAAGAGGAAAGGAGAGGGGGGAGAGGAGAGGGGTGTGAAGTATGAAGCATTTTTAATGATTACCTTTTATCATCCAATAGTTATGTCTACGTGATGACATACATACACACACACACACACACACACACACACACACACACACACACACACACACACACACACACACACACACACACACACACACACACACACACATACACACAGATACTCACACACATAGACATACACACAAACACAAAAACATGTATTAAGTAATGTAAATGATCAGATATTAATTTACAGTATATTGTCACTCAATGCTTGAACCACATTCATGTATCTGTTTTGACAGACATTTGGCCTAGAAGATGAAAGTAACTGGAGGACCTTTGTATGGCCGTATCCGTGTTAAAACTAGCACTACCTACCTAATACGATAATAAGACTGATTTAACCTGCCTCAGATCAAGGCATCCCACATCTAAAAAGACAAGGTGTAATAACTCTGTGATTTAAAAGGTAGCAGAGATGCCCAGGCGACATCAAAAGTCGTAGGGACATGCAAGGTAGCTATCCCACCAGCACGTCAAGACGTCTTCGGATACCCTCTATTCCACCGCAGGAGTCTATCAAGTTATAATTCATGTTATTATAATAACAACATGATGCAAATGTATAACCTCCGATAGTTGGAGACAGTTCCGTGGGGAGAGTAGGTACGTGCAGGATGAGACTCCTGAATGACAGGTGTCCCTTCAATCACCTCTCATGAAAAGCCTTGCGTCCTAACTTTATTAAAGGGATCCTCTGGAATTTGTGAGTGGTCCCATTTCCCCAACCCCATTATTTAGCTTCACACCGAGCGATGAGTCTTCCATTGAGCTGAAACACAGACTCGTGAGTGTTGTTTTAATTGAAGGTCTTCACGGGAGGTTCAACTGTGTTGGTAGATTGAGGACATCACGGTACAGGGTCGTGTGTTATACTACAACAGTAGGTTAATGACGATCACATGGTATATTGATTATTATGTTCAGCGAGGCCGTTTCCATTTTATGAGGAAGTAGGAATATAATTTAGAGTCTACCAAGCTTCTGTACAAATGACATGCCTACAGGTTTTCTGTTTCTTAGAAAGGAAAACGGAAGGAACTATCAAGACTAGAATTTAATTAAGATTGTATTGCTTAATAAAGGTTGTGTGTGTGTGTGTGTGTGTGTGTGTGTATCCATCTGTCTGTGTGTGTGTGTGTGTGTGTTTGTGTGCGTGCGTGCGTGCGTGCGTGCGTGCGTGTGTGTGTCCAACCCTATCTAAAAGGACTTGTTTAATATTTAAAGGCTTGTTGCTGTCTATTATTTCACATACAGTCCAAATGGAGGAACAAAGTGGGAGCCAGTTGTTTTCATATACCTCCCACCAACCAGTGGCTAAATGTCAGCTTGATGTGTAATCTATGTGTAATCTATGTGTAATCTATGTGTAATCCATGTGTAATCTATGTGTAATCTATGTGTAATCTATGTGTAATCTATGTGTAATCCATGTGTAATCCATGTGTAATCCATGTGTAATCTATGTGTAATCCATGTGTAATCGATGTGTAATCCATGTGTAATCTATGTGTAATCCATGTGTAATCTATGTGTAATCTATGTGTAATTGATGTGTAATCTATGTGTAATCCATGTGTAATCTATGTGTAATCCATGTGTAATATATGTGTAATCCATGTGTAATCTATGTGTAATCTATGTGTAATCCATGTGTAATCTATGTGTAATCTATGTGTAATCCATGTGTAATCCATGTGTAATCCATGTGTAATCGATGTGTAATCGATGTGTAATCGATGTGTAATCTATGTGTAATCCATGTGTAATCGATGTGTAATCCATGTGTAATCTATGTGTAATCCATGTGTAATCTATGTGTAATCTATGTGTAATCGATGTGTAATCCATGTGTAATCTATGTGTAATCTATGTGTAATCTATGTGTAATCTATGTGTAATCGATGTGTAATCTATGTGTAATCGAGCCCTAGTCAGGAAGTATAGAATTCCAATACTAACCGTTGTTGTGTTTTTCACCGTCACATCAAATCAAACATTCACTTTACCTCTGAAATGCTTAGAAACCCTTAACCAACAGTGCAGAGTATGAAAAGATTAGCTAAATAATGTATAGTTAAAAAAGGTAACACAAATGAATAACAATAACAAGGCTATATACAGCGGGTACCGGTACTGAGTCAATGTGTGGGGGTACGGGATAGTCGAGGTAATTGAAGTCATGTGTACATGTAGGTAGGCGTAAAGTGACTATGCATAGTTAATAAACAGCGAGTAGAAGCAGCGTAAAAAAGAGAGTCAATGTAAATAGAGTCCGGGAAGCCATTTCATTAACTGTTCAGCAGTCTTATGGCTTGGGGGTAGAAGCTGCTAAGGAGCCTTTTGGACCTAGACTTGGCACTCTGGAGACTAAGTCTATGACTTAGGTGGCTGAAGTTTTTGACAATTTTTAGGGCCTTCCTCTGCCTGTTATAGAGGCCCTGGATGGCAGGAAGCTTGACCCCAGTGATGTACTGAGCCTTACGCACTGCTGAGCAGTTGTCATACCAGGCGGTGATACCAACTGGCAGGTTGCTCTCAATGGTGCAACTGTACAACGTTTTGAGGATCTGATGATGCCAAATATTTTCAGTCTCCTGAGGGGGAATAGCCGTTGTCGTGTCCTCTTCACGACTGTCTTGGTGTGTTTGCACCATGATAGTTTGATGGTGATGTGGACACCAAAGAACTTGAAGCTCTCGACCCGCTCCTCTACAACCCTGTAGATGTGAACGGGAGCATGCTCAGCCCTGTAGTCCACAATCAGCTCCTTTGTCTTGATCACGTTGAGTGAGAGGTTGTTGTCCTGGCACCACACTGCCAGGTCTCTGACCTCCTTCCAATAGGCTGTCTCGTCGCTCTCTGTGATCAGGCCTACCACTGTCGTGTCGTCAGCAAACTAATGGTGGTGTTGAAGTAGTGCTTGGCCACAGAGCCCTGGGTGAACAGGGAGTACAGGAAGGGACTAAGCACACAACCCCGAGGAGCTCCCGTGTTGAGGATCAGCGTGGCAGATGTGTTTTTGCCTACCATTACTACCTGGGAGTAGCCCGTCAGGAAGTCTAGGATCCAATTGCAGGGGGAGGTGTTGAGTCCAAGGGACCTTAGCTTAGTGATGAGCTTTGAGGGTACTAGGGTGTTGAATGCTGAGCTGTAGTCAATGAATAGCATTCTCACGTAGGTGTTCCTTTTGTCCAGGTGGGAAAGGGCAGTGTGGAGTGCAACAGAGATTGGTTTATCTGTGGATCTGTTGGGGCGGTATGCGAATTGGAGTGGGTCTAGGGTTTATGGGATAATTGTGTCGATGTGAGTCATGACCAGCCTTTCAATGTACTTTATGGTTACCTTGGTTACCTTGAAATGCTTGGGCACAGGGGCTATAGTGGTCTGCTTGAAACATGTAGGTATTACAAACTCGGTCAGGGACAGGTTGAAAATGTCAGTGTAGACACTTGCCAGTTGGTCATTGCATGCTCTGAATACACATCCTGAGTACATGTCTTGGTAATCCGTCTGGCCCTGAGGCCTTGTCACATGCACACCCAGGGCTGATTCCAGAACAGTGAACAAGGGACTAAATGAGGGACTAAATGAGTCCTGTGTAACTCCTCTACTTCACCAGAAATTCCAACTCCAGCTCCTCCCTCCCTCCCTCTCTCTCTCTCTCTCTCTCCCTCGTTCTCTCTCTCTCTTCACATTTATCTCTCTGTCTGTCTGTCTCTCTGTCTGTCGCTCTGTCTGTCTGTCTCTCTCTCCGTCTCTCCATCTGTCTGTCGCCTGTCTGTCTGTCTCTCTTTCCGTCTCTCCATCTGTCTGTCGCCTGTCTGTCTCTCTCTCCGTCTCTCCATCTGTCTGTCGCCTGTCTCTCTCTCCGTCTCTCCATCTGTCTGTCGCCTGTCTGTCTCTCCGTCTCTCCGTCTGACTGTCTGTCTCTCTCTCCGTCTGTCCGTCTGTCCGTCTGTCCGTCTGTCCGTCTGTCCGTCTGTCCGTCTGTCTGTCTGTCTGTCTTGTCTGTCTTGTCTGTCGTGTCTCTCCGTCTGTCTCTCCGTCTGTCTCTCCGTCCGTCTCTTCGTCTGTCTCTCCGTCCGTCTCTCCGTCCGTCTCTCCGTCCGTCTCTCCGTCCGTCTCTCCGTCTCTCTGTCTCTCCGCCTCTCCGTCCCTCCGTCTCTCTCTCTCTCTCTCTCTCTCTCTGTCTCTCCGTCTCTCCGTCTCTGGAGATAGAGGAATAATAAAGTACCTTAATGGATCAGGTATTTATCTGAGAAGGGAGACGGGGATGGAGGGAGACGGGGATGGAGGAAGACAGGGATGGAGGGAGACGGGGATGGAGGTAGACGGGGATGGAGGGAGACGGGGATGGAGGGAGACGGGGATGGAGGGAGACGGGGATGGAGGGAGACGGGGATAGAGGGAGACGGGGATGGAGGGAGACGGGGATGGAGGGAGATGGGGATGGAGGGAGACGGGGATGGAGGGAGACGGGATGGAGGGAGATGGGGATGGAGGGAGACGGGGATGGAGGGAGACGGGGATGGAGGGAGATGGGGATGGAGGGAGACGGGGATGGAGGGAGACGGGGATGGAGGGAGACGGGGATGGAGGGAGACGGGGATGGAGGGAGATGGGGATGGAGGGAGACTGGGATGGAGGGAGACGGGGATGGAGGGAGACTGGGATGGAGGGAGACGGGAGGAAGACAGGGATCAAGACGGGGATGGAGGGAGACAGGGATGGAGGGAGACGGGGATGGAGGGAGACTGGGATGGAGGGAGACGGGATGGAGGGAGACGGGGATGGAGGGAGACGGGAGGAAGACAGGGATGAAGACGGGGATGGAGGGAGACAGGGATGGAGGGAGACGGGGATGGAGGGAGACGGGGAGGAAGACAGGGATGAAGACGGGGATGGAGGGAGACGGGGATGGAGGGAGACGGGGATGGAGGGAGACAGGGATGAAGACAGGGATGAAGACGGGGATGGAGGGAGACTGGGATGGAGGGAGACGGGGATGGAGGGAGACAGGGATGGAGGGAGACGGGGATGGAGGGAGACGGGGATGGAGGGAGACAGGGATGGAGGGAGACGGGGATGGAGGGAGACGGGGATAAAACGGGGATGGAGGGAGACAGGGATGGAGGGAGACTGGGATGGAGGGAGGCGTGGATGGAGGGAGGCGTGGATGGAGGGAGGCGTGGATGGAGGGAGGCATGGATGGAGGGAGGCGTGATGGGGAGAGAGATGGACTTTGTATATATGTGTGTGCATGTGTATGTGTCCATCTCCCTGTGCATGTCAGAGAGAAAGAAAGAGTGACGTAGACTGTTCATAACATGAAGGAGGAGAAAAACACATCTAATTCCTGAGCCCTTTCAGTCAGTTTCCCCTTTCAACAGTTGCAGTGCTTTGAGATGTGTGTGTGGTTAGATCTTTGACCCTACACACTGAGACAGGGAATAAGCCCTGGGCCTCATATGACAGATGTCTTATGCCGACACACATGGTTTTTGGAAAAACGACAACTATATATCCGGAAAGTGGTAAAAAATAGGGAAAAGGAGAATGTCTGTGGAATTGTCTGTTCTTTGGACGTCACAGTGATTCGAGGCAGTTCTTTGGTGAACAGAGGACAGATTGTGTGAGTTGAGATGAGAGATGGAGAGGTCAGAGATGGAGAGATGGAGAGATCAGAGATGGAGAGGTGGAGAGATCAGAGATGGAGAGATGGAGAGATCAGAGATGGAGAGGTGGAGAGATCAGAGATGGAGAGGTGGAGAGATCAGAGATGGAGAGATGGAGAGAGATGGGGTGTTAGAAGAAGAAAATGTGGGGCAGTGGGGGAGAGAGACAGGATAATCCCTCATTTCATTCCTGTAAAGCTACTCAAATGAAGAATGTATGTATGAGAATGGGAGACAATAATGACATGTGTTACAATGAAGTCCTCTATATATATGTGTGTGTATGTGTGTGTGTGTGTGTCTCTCTCCGTGTCTTCTCTTTCTCTCTCCGTGTCTCTCTCTGTCTCTGTCTCTCTCTCTCTCTCTCAGTGTCTCTCTCTCAATTTCAATTAATTAAAATGTAAGGGCTTTATTGGCATGGGAAACATATGTTAACATTGCCAAAGCAAGTGAAGCAGATAATAAACAAAAGTGAAATATCCATTAAAATCTAAAGTAAACATTACACTCACATAAATTTAAAAAGAATAAAGACATTTGAAATGTCATATTATGTCGATATAGGGTGTTGTAACGATGTGCAAATAGTTCAAGTGCAAAAGGGAAAATAAATAAACATAAATATGGGTTGTATTTACAATGGTGTTTGTTCTTCACTGGTTGCCCTTTTCTTGTGGCAAAAGGTCACAGATCTTGCTGCTGTGATGGCACACTGTGGTATTTCACCCAATAGATATGGGAGATTATCAAAACTGGATTTGTTTTTAAATTGTGACTGTGACTTCCTCCCGTCCACCCAGCACATTCCAAAGCCATCTGGCTTCTATAGATAACCATGAACGTATATATTTATAAAACAGTCTCTGTTACTCCACAGATACTATACTGCTGAGTATAACAATGTTCCAAAGTTTAACCCAAAATCTAACAGAATTCTTTGTGGATCTGTGTAATCTGAGGGAAATATGTGTCTCTAATAGGGTCATACATTTGGCAGGAGGTTAGGAAGTGCAGCTCAGTTTCCACCTGATTTTGTGGGCAGTGTGCACATAGTGTCACGCCCTGACCTTAGAGAGCTTTTTACGTCTCTATTTTGGTTTGGTCAGGGTGTGATTTGGGTGGGCATTCTATGTAAATTTTTCTATGTTTTGGTATTTCTTTGTTTTGGCCGGGTCAGCTGTCTATCGTTGTCTCTGAATGGGAACCATACTTCGGTAGCCCTTTTCCCACCTGTGTTTGGTGGGTAGTTGTTTATTGTTTAGTGTTCAGCACCTGACAGGACTGTTTCGGTTTAGTTTCTCACTTTGTTATTTTGATCTAGTGTTCAGTGTAACTATAAATCATGAACACTTACCACGATGCGCTTTGGTCCGATCCTTCTTCATGCAACGATGACCGTTACAGAACTACCCACCACCAAGGGACCAAGCAGCGTGGTATGAAGGAGCAGAGGGTTCAGGACTCCTGGACATGGGAGGAGATACTGGACAGAAAGGGACCCTGGAGACAGGCTGGGGAATATCGCCGCCCGAAAAAGGAACAGGAGGCAGCTAAAGCTGAGTGGCGGCGATATGAGGCAAGTCAGCGAAGCAGGCACGAGAGGCAGCCCCCCCCCCCCATTTTTTGGGGAGATTGGCGGAGTCAGGCTATAGACCTGAGCCAACTCCCCGTGCTTACAGGAAGCAGCGTGATACTGGTCAGGCACCGTGTTATGCGGTAAAGCGCACAGTGTCTCCAGGGCGCGCTCATAGCCCGGTGCGCTATATGCCAGCCCTCCGCAAGTGCCATGCGTTTTGTCCTGTAGTTCATTCAATGTATTTGGAGAATACAGTGGGTTCTGGTAGGCTATAGGGGGCAGTATTCGGAAGTTTGGATGAATGAGGTGCCCAAAGTAAACTGCCTGTTACTCAGGCCTAGAAGGCAGGCTATGCATATAATAGTAGTATTGGATAGAAACCACTCTAAAACACTCTAAAGTTTCCAAAACTGTTAAAATAATGTCTGTGAGTATAACAGAACTGATATGGCAGGCAAAAACCTGAGGACAATCCATCCAGATGTTTTTTTTTCAGCTCACCCTTGATTACTATGGCTGTCAATGGGAATATAAAAGGAATACCTCCCAGATTGCAGTTCCTAGAGCTTCCACTAGATGTCAACAGTCTTTAGAAAGAGTTTCAGGCTTGTTTTTTGAAAAATTATCTAGAATTTGTAGTTTTTGTAAGTGGCTACATTTTGGCTGTAGTATTTGTATCGCGTTCCGGTAAGTGTGCGCACTTGGTTATTTATCTCCGGTAATGAATATACTATTCTCCTTCTTAAATTGTATCGTTTATTTACATATTAGGATTGATTGATTCGGAAAATTCTGAGGATTGATTCGGAAAATTGTTTGACTTGTTTGGAAGAATTTTATTGGTAACTCACGGGATTCATTTGTATGCATTTTGAACGAGGGAAACCGGTGGATTACTGAGTCAAGCGCGCCAACAAAATTTGGGGGGAATATAAAGAAGGACTTTTTTGAACAAATGACCATTTGTGATGTAGCTAGGACCCTTTGGATTGCAAACATAATTATTTATTTTATCGCTATTTCTGACTTTCGTGATGCATCTGCTTGGTTGGAAAATGTTTTTAATGCTTTTGTATGCGGGGCGCTGTCCTCAGATAATCGCATTGTATGCTTTCGCCATAAAGCCTTTTTGAAATCAGACAAAGTGGCTGGATTAACAAGAAGTTAAGCTTTTAACCGATGTATAACAATGGTATTTTCATGAATGTTTAATTTTACGAATTTTGTATTTTTGAATTTCGCGCTCTGCAATTTCACCGGATGTTGTTGAGGCCAAGGCGCTAGCGGTACGCCTTTCCCAAAGAGGTTTTAATAGTCAATTCTAAGATTTGTATTTGATCATTTTTTTGCTGTTTGCTCTTTGTTATAGAGCCAAAAATATTGGAGAAGTGGTTTATCCATTTTGGATCATCTCCATTTGGGCTTGATAACTCTTCATGTTGTTGTTTGTTTAGAGTTTTCCAATTTTTCCAGAAGTGGTTAGATTTTATGGATTCTTCAATTACATTGAGCTGATTTCTGACGTGCTGTTCCTTCTTTTTCCATTGTGTATTTCTGTATTGTTTTAGTGATTCACCATAATGAAGGTTTAGGCTCAGGTTTTCTGTGTCTCTGTTTTTCGTTGGACAGGTTTCTCAATTTCTTTCTTGAGTTTTTGCATTCTTCATCAAACCATTTGTCATTGTTGTAAATTTTCTTTGATTTTCTACCTTACATTTTTAGATTTGATAGGGAAGCTGAGAGGTCAAATATACTGTTTAGGTTTTATACTGCCAAGTTTACACCTTCACTATTACATTAAAACATTTTGTTCAGGAAATTGCCTAGAAGGGATTGAATATGTTGTTGCCTAATTATTTTTGGTAGATTTCCACACGACTTTCATTCCATCTATAGCATTTCTTAATATGATTTAGTTCCTTTGGCTTTGATGCCTCTTGATTGAGCACAGCTCTGTTGAAATAGAGTGTGATTTTGCTTTGATCTGATAGGGGTGTCAGTCGACTGACTAGGGGAGGGTATGCTGTCACCTCCAGGTAGGTGTTTGTCCCCCTGTGTGCTGAGGGTGACAGGTTCTTGTCCAGTTCTGGCATTTAGGTCACCACAGACTAGTACATGTCCCTGAGCCTAGATCTCCCCCTCTAGGATGGAGAAGTTGTCATCGTTTAAGTATGGGGATTCTATAGGGCGATACAGGTAGCACACATGTGGACATTGTTCTCTGTTGAGATAATTTCCTTAATAATTTATAGCCAAATATAAAATGTTCCTGTTTTGATTAATTTAATAGAGTGGGTTAGGTCTGCTCTATACTAAATTAGAATATACCCTGACTCTCTTCCCTGTTTCACACATGGTAGTTTGGTGGATGGGACTACCAGCTCTCTGTCACCTAGAGGGAAACCAGTGGGTCCAACTCCTCTATATCATGTTTCTTGTAGGATGACAATGTCTGTATTTCCAATTTATTTGATGAAGTCTGGGTTCCTGTTCTTTAGGCAAAGGCAGATGACCTCAGACCTTGTATATTACAAGATGAGATTGTAAAAGCTTTGTGTTCCATAGTGTCTAGTGTTGTTTTTGTGTGGTTTAGGCCCGAACCATTACAGTAGGTGTGAGCAGAGCATGTTGAGCATCTCATAAATACCTCTTAGGTTGCAGTGTGGGGTGTAATAGTGGGGTTTGGGCCTGTTGCTGTCATGTTGAGGTCCTTGTCACAGGGGCAGGGAATTGGGGTGGGCAGAAGGGGTTTATGGGGGGCCTACATAGTGTGTAGCCAGGGTTTGCTTGGGCTGGTCTTAGCTGGTTGGGTGGTAGCTGGTGATGCTGTGGTCTGGGTGTAGGTCCTCTTGTCGTGGGTTCTCTCGGTGCAAGTCTTTCAGGAGGGGGTCTTGCAGGTCTAGGAGAGTGTCTCGCTGGTCTGGACGGGGTGTCCGTTGCTCTGTTGCTCCTGTGTGAGGTGCTGGGCCTACGGTTGAGGGTGACGTCCTTCAGGGTCCTGACAAAAGTTTGCTGCCTTGTAGAGGTGGACCTGGTCGTAAAGGCTGTTCAAGTCCAGGAGTGGAGTGGTGGGCCAGGTAGACATTAGGTTTTGAGGCAGTTTCGCAAAATGATTGGAATCACCCGCTGTATGGTGGCAGGGTGAACGTCTTTTCGTGGTAGCAGGGTGGAGATAACCACTTGTGCGTTGAGGAAAGTATAAGAAGCTTTTTCAATCCCTCCCTTGAGTGCTGTGGCCACCCTTTCCTGCTGGACCCTCGGGCCATGTGAATTATGATGTGGCTGGGGGACCCTAGTCTGTCCTCTGACAACAGCTCCAGGGTATGCCTAGTGTTTGGGCACCAGAGTTTAGACACTTTGTGTTTGTGAAGAAGTTTATCCTCTTGAATGTATTTTCCATTCTGTTAGGAGGGGGTAGGGTCTGTTTGGGTTTGTGGGTCATGTGTTGTCTGTCCCATTGTGGGGTTGAGGTTGTGGACTGCTCTGCGGGAGTGTACTGCTCTCTGTCACACCTCAGGTTTCTGACCTCCTCCTTCAGTGCCATGTGTGCCTCTAAATTCTCTTACCTCAGTCTGTAGAGCAGCCAGCTCTCTCAGACAGCCATCCAGCTCCACCTTCTGCCCTCCGGGTCTTGTTGGGGGGGTGTTGTTGTGCTGGTCTGTTTTGTGGGTTTGTTCTGTCTGGATTGTGTGGACTAGCTCTCTGAGCTCCACCATGTCTGTCTACAGCTCTGTGAATGTATCCCTCTCAGTGATGTGGAGCAGTGCAGTTGTGGGACCTGGGTGTGTTCAGTGCTGGGGGGGTGACTATCCTCGTCTGCATGACAGTTTGAAGAGGTGTGATCAGACTCACTCAGGGTGGGGGAGTCATCACAGAGAAAGAGCTTTTCCTGCTGTGCTCTCTTTGATCCCGTAAAAATCCTGCTGGAACTGCATGAGGATGCCCTGCACCATTACTTTCCCAGACTTGTACACGTTGACAGAGGTTGTTTCAATTTCCTCAATGTCTGGTATTCAGAGTTTCCACCCTGGGCCAATACCCTTCTCTGTTGACAAAGGGGCAGTGTGCTCTTATAGCACTGTGCCATGCCAGGGGATGGTCTGTGTGGAAAATTAAGTTGCTTACATTCCCCTCTTAGTAGCAGTCAGCAAATAGTGTTCATTCACTGCCTCATTAAGGTGTCCAGTTGAGCTTATTTTCAAACCTAAGTAATTGTACTGTGTGCAGTACTTTATATATGTTGTACCAACTGAGAACTTTGGTCTAATTCCCGGAGATCTGGATCTTCTCTGGAAATGTGTAATTGTCTTTATTTTTGGGGTTAACTGCCAGGGCCCAGGTCTGGCAGTACTGCTCTAGCAGGTCCAGGGATTGCGGTAGGGCATGTGCTGTGGGTGACATCAGGCACAGGTCATCTGCCAAGACTAGGCATTTCATTTTTGAATTGTGGAAACTAACTGAGGATTTTTCAGGGGCTGAGGATTTTTCTAGAGTAGTGCCAAATTCCTTGATGTAAATAATGAAGAGTGCAGGGCTCCGATTGCAACCCCGCCTCTGGTTAAAGAAGTATGTTATTTTCTTGCAAGTGTTGATGCTGCACGTATTGCCAGACATTAATTATGTCATATGTTTTACCCCCTACACCACTTTCAATAACTTTGTAGAACAGTCCTGTATGACAAATAGAATCAAATGCTTTTTTGGAAGTCGATATAGCAAGCTTACATTTTCGTATAATTTTGGTGGACATGTTTATCTATCAGGGTGTGTAGGGTGTAAATATGATCAGTCATGCAATGTTTTGGTATAAATCAAATTTGGCTATAACTCAATGTCACGACTTCCGCCGAAGTCGGTCCCTCTCCTTGTTCGGGCGGCGTTCGGCGTTCGACGTCACCGGCCTTCTAGCCACCTCCGATCCACTTTTCATTTTCCATTTGTTTTGTCTTTGTTTTACACACCTGATTTCAATCCCACAATTACTTGTTCATTATTTAACCCTCTGTTCCCCCATGATTTTTTGTGAGTGATTGTTTATTGTATTTTCGGTTTGTCATGTTGTGCGAGTATTTGTTACTTGGTATATTTGACATTTTGAGTAAAAGTACATTGATTTCTCAAATCTGCTGTCCTGCAACTGACTCTCTACACCAGCCACACATAGGACCAATTACACTCAAGACATTGTGCTTATTAAGGAAGTTTATAACTCTTACATGTATAACACTACAGAAAACCTTCCCCAGGTTACTGTTCACACAAATGCCTCTGTAATTGTTAGGGTCAAATTTGTCTCCGTTCTTAAAGACTGGGGTTATGAGTCCTTGATTTCAAATGTCAGGTAAATAACCTAATGTACACTCTGGATCAAATTAAACATTTTTAATATAGCCATTTTGTCACGGTTTACTAGGAGTGGTGGGTAGGAGTCAGGCGCAGAGAGCAGAGGGTTCAGTGATATTAGTTTATTTTCTCCGGCACAAAACGGTCACGCAAAAAACAGGGAGCATAAACACTGACCAGCCCAAACACAGGGCAAACGATCCGGAGAACAAACGAAAATGCATCCCCAACCGACAGAGAACACAAATAATCCCGCACAAACCTAGGCGGGCCTAACAGGCTTAAATAGACCAAAAATCAAGAAACAAAAAGGAACAGGTGCAACTAATAAGACAAAACTAACAGAAAAGGAAAAAGGGATCGGTGGCGGCTAGTAGACCGGCGACGACGACTGCCGAGCGCCGCCCGAACAGGCAGGGGAGCCACCTTAGGTGGGAGTCATGACACATTTGACATTTTGCACGAGTGAATTTGACCACTTCATTTAGGATGCCATCATCCTAAATGCTTTTTTATTGTTTTTATTTGAGGGCCTGAAGTTTCTGATAGAGCTCCTGGTCAGTAATTGGGGAGTCCAACGGATTTTGATTGTCTTTTATAGCTTGTTCTAATCCATTCAACTTCTTAACAATTTGGCATTGTGTTGTAGAGTGTTTTAAAATGGCACTGTTTTGTATCGCTATTTCCTTTAGTTTCAATTTTTGGGGGGGTTGTAAAATTTTGTGGACTCCTCATTGCCTGATTATATTGTTGATGTTCTCTCTCTCTCTCTCTCTCTCTCTCTCTCTCTCTCTCTCTCTCTCTCTCTCTCTCTCGCTCCGTGTCTCTGTCTCTCTCTCTCGCTCCGTGTCTCTGTCTCTGTCTCTCTCTCTCTCTCCGTTTCTCTGTCTCTCTCTCCGTGTCTCTGTCTCTCTCGCCGTGTTTCTGTCTCTCTCTCTCTCCGTGTTTCTCTCTCTCTCTCCGTGTCTCTGTCTCTCTCTCCGTGTCTCTGTCTCTCTCTCCGTGTTTCTGTCTCTCTCTCTCTCTCCGTGTTTCTCTCTCTCTCTCTGTGTCTCTGTCTCTCTCTCCGTGTCTCTGTCTCTCTCTCCGTGTTTCTGTCTCTCTCTCCGTGTTTCTGTCTCTCTCTCTGTGTCTCTGTCTCTCTCCGTGTTTCTGTCTCTCTCTCCGTGTCTCTGTCTCTCTCTCCCTGTTTCTGTCTCTCTCTCTGTGTCTCTGTCTCTGTCTCTCTCTCCGTGTTTCTGTCTCTCTCTCTGTGTCTCTGTATCTCTCTCCGTGTCTCTGTCTCTCTCTCCGTGTCTCTGTCTCTCTCTCCGTGTCTCTGTCTCTCTCTCCGTGTCTCTGTCTCTCTCTGTGTTTCTGTCTCTCTCTCCGTGTCTCTGTCTCTCGCTCTGTGTCTCTGTCTCTCTCTCCGTGTCTCTGTCTCTCTCTCCGTGTTTCTGTCTCTCTCTCTGTGTTTCTGTCTCTCTCCGTGTTTCTGTCTCTCTCTCCGTGTTTCTGTCTCTCTCTCCGTGTCTCTGTCTCTCTCTCCGTGTTTCTGTCTCTCTCTCCGTGTCTCTGTCTCTCTCTCTCCGTGTTTCTGTCTCTCTCCGTGTCTCTCTCTCCGTGTTTCTGTCTCTCTCTCTGTGTCTCTGTCTCTCTCTCCGTGTCTCTGTCTCTCTCTCCGTGTCTCTGTCTCTCTCTCCGTGTCTGTGTCTCTCTCCGTGTCTCTCTCTCCGTGTTTCTGTCTCTCTCTCTGTGTCTCTGTCTCTCTCTCCGTGTCTCTGTCTCTCTCTCCGTGTCTCTGTCTCTCTCCGTGTTTCTGTCTCTCTCTCCGTGTTTCTGTCTCTCTCTCCGTGTTTCTGTCTCTCTCTCCGTGTCTCTGTCTCTCTCTCCGTGTTTCTGTCTCTCTCTCCGTGTCTCTGTCTCTCTCTCTCCGTGTTTCTGTCTCTCTCCCTGTCTCTGTCTCTCTCTCTCTGTGTCTCTGTCTCTCCGTGTTTCTGTCTCTCTCTCCGTGTCTCTGTCTCTCTCTCTGTGTCTCTGTCTCTCTCTCTGTGTCTCTGTCTCTCTCTCTGTGTCTCTGTCTCTCTCTCCCTGTTTCTGTCTCGCTCTCTCTCTCCGTGTCTCTGTCTCTCTCTCCATGTCTCTGTCTCTCTCTCTCTGTGTCTCTGTCTCTGTCTCTCTCTCCGTGTCTCTGTCTCTCTCTCCGTGTCTCTGTCTCTCTCCGTGTTTCTGTCTCTCTTTCCGTGTTTCTGTCTCTCTCTCCGTGTCTCTGTCTCTCTCTCCATGTCTCTGTCTCTCTCTCCGTGTCTCTGTCTCTCTCTCTGTGTCTCTGTCTCTCTCCGTGTCTCTGTCTCTCTCCGTGTCTCTGTCTCTCTCTCCGTGTTTCTGTCTCTCTCTCCGTGTATCTGTCTCTCTCCGTGTCTCTGTCTCTCTCTCCGTGTCTCTGTCTCTCTCCGTGTTTCTGTCTCTCTCTCCGTGTCTCTGTCTCTCTCCGTGTTTCTGTCTCTCTCTCCGTGTCTCTGTCTCTCTCCGTTTCTCTCTCTCCGTGTCTCTCTTTCCGTGTCTCTGTCTCTCTCTCCGTGTTTCTGTCTCTCTCTCCGTGTCTCTGTCTCTCTCTCCGTGTCTCTGTCTCTCTCTCCGTGTCTCTGTCTCTCTCTCTCTGTGTCTCTGTCTCTGTCTCTCTCTCTCTCTCTTTCTCTCCGTCTCTCTCTCTCTCAATTCAATTCGCTTTATTGGCATGACGTAACAATGTACAAATTGCCAAAGCTTATTTTGGATATTATAATATAAAAATTAATTAAAATTAGAATCAAAATTGTCAACGGGACAACAGTAACAACAATAACCAAGGGTCAAAATAACCAAACATTCAACCATAACAATAAGCATACAGTAGAGTACATGTGCAGGTTGATTGGTCTGTCAGACACTGTCCCTCAACTTATGGCAGGAAGCAATGTAGTGCGCTGCCAACCCAACTCTGTCTCTGTCTCTGTCTCTGTCTCTGTCTCTGTCTCTCTCTCTGTGTCTCTCTCTCTCCATGTCTCTCTCTCTCTCTCCATGTCTCTCTCTCTCTCTCTTCGTGTGTCTCTCTCTCTCTCTCTCTCTCTCTCTCTCTCTCTCCGTGTCTCTCTCTCCGTGTCTCTTTCTCTCTCTCTCTCTCTCTCTCTCTCTCTCTCTCGCTCTCTCTCTCTCTCTCCGTGTCTCTCTCTCTGCTAATTTAAAGCCACTAAAATGAAATGTGTTACCTTTCAGTCGTCTTGCTCTCATCCTTCTCTTTCCTCATAGTTACTATGAGAGGTCTGCTGTGTAGAGATGTTTAATAGGTGCTGGGCAGGCGGCTTTAATGCGGCAGTATAGTCCTGCTGAGGAGGCAGATCGCACAAAGGGTTAATTTTACAGGTCCTGGACAAAGCAGTATGGTCTGGAAGAACGCTTTTTATTATGTCATCCAGTAATGAGCAGTGGAGTCAGGAGTCAAGCGGGCTTCCCCCATCTCTCCTGAGCCACGAGCAGGCAGGCGCTCATTATGGGAAGAGTACGTTTCACTAAACATCAGCAATGCTGGAGATTGGTATGAGGGGAGAAGAGCACACACAGACACATCATCCAAGTGATATGCTTATCGTTAAAATGTATTGCTAAATTGTGTACTCTGTCCCATTTTCTCTCTCTCTCTCTCACACACACACACACACACACACACACACACACACACACACACACACACACACACACACACACACACACACACACACACACACACACACACACACACACACACACACACACACACACACACACACACACACACACACACACACACACAGTGAGTTGTTGTTCAGTAACGCTATAGTCTGCTCTAAAGAAATACACAGGGATAAAATGAGTGAAACAACATGCCTGGTGGCTGGTTGTTAAAAGGTAAATCAGTTATGGGGTCTGTCTGAAACAAAACAAATGTGACTTAATGAAACGTGTATCCTACAGTGATAGGCTACTATTGGTTAGAGGAAACACTGCACTTTATTGAGCCAATCAGGATTCCCTAGTGGTTACAATTAAATCCTTTCACAGTTAAACTAGAGGCATGAAAACAGGTTGGTGTCCGTAAACCTCACTGCCACATCTTCTCACACTAAACACTCTGTTGAAGTCTTAATGGATCAGACATTAGAGGGCTTCTTCGTCTGAGAAGGGAGACGGGGAAGGAGAGAGGGGTGATGGGGGAGAGAGATGGACTTTGTAAATATATATGTGCGTATGTGCGTGTGTGTGCGTGTGCGTGTGCGTGTGCGTGTGTGTGTGTGTGTGTCCATCTCTCTGTGCTACTAAGGTTTTCTACTACTTTAACTAACTGTGGGAAGATTTTGTAGCTGCAGACACACACTGACACACACTCTTACCGACAGTCATCTCAGTGGACATTATGGATGTTCCCGTGAGACTGCAGTGTGTCTGATTACATGTAGACACTGTATGTCTCTGATTAGATCTGTGCATCTGTTTTTTCTTTTGTTCTATACATGTGTGTGGGACGTCTGCCTCAAATACAGATTCTGCATTTGATAGATGTTCAGGCATAAACATCCAGTACTTTTCCCAGGTGGCTGTGGAATTACAGCAGAGGGCCCCCTTTTGTTTACCCTCTCTCTCTCTCTCTCTCTCTCTCTCTCTCTCTCTCTCTCTCTCTCTCTCTCTCTCTCTCTCTCTCTCTCTCTCTCTCTCTCTCTCTCTCTCTCTCTCTCTCTCTCTCTCTCTCTCTCTCTCTCTCTCTCTCTCTCTCTCTCTCTCTCTCTCTCTCTCTCTCTCTCTCTCTCTCTCTCTCTCTCTCTCTCTCTCTCTCTCTTTCTCTCTCTTTCTCTGTTCCCTTAATTATAATTGACAGGATGGCTCTTCAAGCCCTCCATTCAAGCATACATTCTCGTCTTCATATCAAATCCATTAAATTGTCTTTAAGTTAAATAAATAAATATGAAGAGAGAGAGAGAGAAAAGGTATGTAATGAAACAAAAACACAGTCAGATCAGAGAGCTCTCCTTTCCCTGGGGAAATTAATTTCACTCTGGGCAGGCTTAAGTGAGAATCAAGACTGATTCATTTAAAAGATGGGTTGAAAATGAACAAAAATGCAAAGCTGTAGAATTCCGTTATACAACAAATCCTAATTCTGTGAAGGATTTGATGTGTTCCTTGAGACGAAACGTTGGCCAAGTTCCACATCTATATCTAATCTCATTCAAGGCAAGGAGAGAACGAGATCTGAACCCAGACTGTCTGATGATTGAGATCCAAACTTGAAGGTTAAGTTAGACGTTCTCCTGCTACTAGCCTGAGAGCCCCCTGTAAAGCCATCCGACCAAAAATCAATGCAGGCTGAACAAACACAGAGGAACAGCTAACACGGCACTGATAGCTCTCTCATTAGTCTGATTACATGAAGCTTTTGTCCCTGTGTTCACCTTAAATAGCAGCAAAAAATATTTATATAACTGGTTGAAAATGGCTGATGTTGCATCGAGAAATTTACTACAAAGTCTAAATAGCATGTTCTGGTACATAACGTCATTATCTTCCTAAACAGAGATTTATGAGATTTATGGAAACTGTTGCGTTCCTAGATCCATTGGACATTTTAGGTTTGGGTTTGAATTTCTGCAAAGAGGGAGAATTGTCATGCATGGGTAAACAGCTGCTCTGATTGCACTCTATCCAGTCTTACAACAGAATCTCCAGACAGCGAGATAGACCTGCCCACATTACATAGAGCCTCAGACAATATGTCACTAATGTTACGTTGAAAGGACGCTTGTCAACAGACCACTCATTGATGTGTTTGATAGTGGTCACTGGAGTCTGGGAAATGAGATTTGGGACGATGCACATTCACATCCCAACTGCCATTTGTCAATATTCCAAAATTTGAAACTCCATTCTGGAGCATCTTGTGTTGCGCGAGCGATGTGTTTATTAACATGATTCGTTAGAGACAGAAGTAGCGAGGGATTTTGGGCACAGATACACAGTGTGTAGCTTCTGCTTTATTTACGATAGTTCGACAACTGAAGTTGTGGACAGAAATCAGTCCCGAGCACAGCAGCTGAATCCATGCTGTCTGCAGTCCACTATCAGTTTTCATGCACATTTATTAACTTGAGAAATACTGCATCAAACACCTTAGTTTGATGTAAAATTGCGTGACTAAGAGCAGAAATTTGGAAATTAATAACCGATTTTTTTTATTTATCTTAGATTAATTGAGACAATTTTGAGGCCGCAATGTTGCTACAGTGACTCAAGATGGACAAACAACAATAACTACCAGGGTACGAGATAGCAAACAAAATACCTCCAAATCGGGGGTGTTCAGCCCTTTAAATCACATGAGCACTGTGTCATGGTTAAATCGGGGTGTTCAGCCCTTTAAATCACATGAGCACTGTGTCATGGTTAAATCGGGGTGTTCAGCCCTTTATATCACATGAGCACTGTGTCATGGTTATATCGGGGGTGTTCAGCCCTTTAAATCACATGAGCACTGTGTCATGGTTAAATCGGGGTGTTCAGCCCTTTAAATCACATGAGCACTGTGTCATGGTTATATCGGGGGTGTTCAGCCCTTTAAATCACATGAGCACTGTGTCATGGTTATATCGGGGGTGTTCAGCCCTTTAAATCACATGAGCACTGTGTCATGGTTAAATCGGGGTGTTCAGCCCTTTAAATCACATGAGCACTGTGTCATGGTTAAATCGGGGGAGTTCAGCCCTTTATATCACATGAGCACTGTGTCATGGTTATATCGAGGGTGTTCAGCCCTTTAAATCACATGAGCACTGTGTCATAGGTTAAATCGGGGTGTTCAGCCCTTTAAATCACATGAGCACTGTGTCATGGTTAAATCGGGGTGTTCAGCCCTTTAAATCAAGCACTGTTTAAAAAAAAAATATTTTAAATTAACCTTTATTTAACCAGGTAGGCCAGTTGAGAACAGGTTCTCATTTACAACTGCGACCTGGCCAAGATAAAGCAAAGTAGTGCGACAAAAAACAACACAAAGTTACACATGGAATAAACAAAAGTACAGTCAATAACACAATAGAAAAATCTGTATAAAGTTATGGTTAAATCGGTGTGTTCAGCCCTTTAAATCACACAAGGACTGTGTCATGGTTAAATCACACAAGGACTGTGTCATGGTTAAATCACACAAGGACTGTGTCATGGTTAAATCACACAAGGACCGTGTCATGGTTAAATCACACAAGGACTGTGTCATGGTTAAATCACACAAGGACTGTGGCATGGTTAAATCACACAAGGACCGTGTCATGGTTAAATCACACAAGGACTGTGGCATGGTTAAATCACACAAGGACCGTGTCATGGTTAAATCACACAAGGACCGTGTCATGGTTAAATCACACAAGGACTGTGTCATGGTTAAATCACACAAGGACTGTGTCATGGTTAAATCACACAAGGACTGTGTCATGGTTAAATCACACAAGGACTGTGTCATGGTTAAATCACACAAGGACTGTGTCATGGTTAAATCACACAAGGACCGTGTCATGGTTAAATCACACAAGGACTGTGTCATGGTTAAATCACACAAGGACTGTGTCATGGTTAAATCACACAAGGACCGTGTCATGGTTAAATCACACAAGGACTGTGTCATGGTTAAATCACACAAGGACTCTGTCATGGTTAAATCACACAAGGACTGTGTCATGGTTAAATCACACACGGACTGTGTCATGGTTAAATCGGTGTTAGCTGATGCAACATGCACTGTTTAATCTGTATTTTCTTAGCGGCAAAATCTCAGCCTTGTCCTCCAGGGCGGCAGATAGCCTAGCGGGTAAAGAGCGTTGGGAAAGTAACCGAAAGTGGCAACCCGAGCCGGCGAGATGGAAAAATCCTCCGTCTTCCCCTTGAGCAAGGCAGTTAACCCCAACAATAACTGCCGATGAGGTTGATTAAGGGGGTTTGGGTTCAATGTGAAAGACACATTTCAATTGAATTCAGTTCTGCAGCTGACTAGATATCCCCTTACCCTAGTTAAACAGTCTGGTTGCACTTTCATTGAACCCCCAGTATTTTAAGGGGGATGTATGTGGGAGGGTGAGAGAGAGGACAGGCTTCCATCCAGACACACAGCAGATGGCAAGCCCCTTGGTGCAGGGTGACGGAGGTTGAGGAACAGGAGGTCCTGGAGACTCTGGCATGGCACCACCATCACAGACCCTGGGTTTGTCTGGTAGAGTGACAAACCTAACACTGACCCCATCCATCCATCGTTCAACCCACAGGAGGTTAAGAGTGAGTCAGAGGAGAAGTTTACCAAAGATTCTTAATTTTTTTTAATTAATTTTACCTTTATTTAACTAGGCAAGTCAGTTAAGAACAAATTCTTATTTTCAATGACGGCCTAGCAACAGTGGGTTAACTGCCTTGTTCAGGGGCAAAACAACAGATTAGTACCTTGTCAGCTCAGGGATTTGAACTTACAACCTTTCGGTTACTAGCCCAACGCTCTAACCACTAGGCTACCCTGCCGCCCCAATGAAAGATGATGATGACAAAAACAATGATGATGATGATTCCAATTCTGAAAGATGAAGGAGATCAATAATCTCTCAAAAGACCTGACAATATAACATGGTTGTCAGTTTTCTAGAGAGCACAGTAACTATTGTTCAGGCGGACGGACAGTGTATCCCCAAAGGGTGACTGCAGACGCTCAGGCCAGGTGGAGCTGTGACAGTGGTGGCAGATTTCCACTCTAACACAAGGTGAGGGAACAGCGGAAAGGACCATCTCGTACTGTATTACTGACAAATGTAGTATTTGGAGGGACAATTACGAATGTCAAAGGAAACTGTGAGGTAAAGGGCCACTCCCACAAATATATTTTTCCCCCAAATGATAAGAATCCATACTTGAACATGGGAGGATGCGTGAGGACACAATTATTAACACGCGTACACCATGGTCAATAAAATTACACGTCGATGTGATTTCACATCTTATCTCCTCCATTCTCCCAATCAAATGGCTCTGTTTTCCAATTCAGCGGTTCATTTGGGCAACACGGCAGACAGGGGAAATATGGTATTATCTTTGTCCAGGTTCTCAACCCAATAAACACGCCGTCACACTGCTCCGTTTGAAGATGTGATTCCCAATCGAGCGGCAGGGGAAATTGGCTTAGCATGGTGAGTCAAAGGCGGTGACAAATAGAGGATAATGGAGGTGTAATTGACAAATTTAGAGGCGGGCTGCAATGCAAGGAATCAAAGGCCTGTGCTTGTTGATGATCACGCCCAGTACAAGTAACCACTAACCATCTAAACATCCCCAACCAAAGACGATAGCTAATCATTTTATGCACCGATTGATTGGCTGCATACCAACACCAGTAAAATGCAATATCAGGGACGGAAAATGAACAGAAATTGTTATCTAATTGATTTGTCTTACACATTGTTGGTCAAATTCCCATTCAGCGAATACAATAAAAAGACCACAGTTTGGTTTGGTAACAGGTGCACCCGTCGCCATGCTTCCCCCCCAAGGTGAAACCTTGTTAATTGGACATGTGGGATGTGGGAAGGGGCTGACTGATATTTGCTCTGGCAAGGCCACTGTGTCAGTCCCTGAACAGGCCAACGTGAAGGCCACTGCCATCTGTCCCTGTTTGCCTGCACTCTACGCAACACATTGCTACGGAATGATAATGTGCAAATCATTATCACCCTTAGGCTAGACTGTAAGACTGTTTTCTGTGCTTTATGTTTCCGTTATTTCGATAGCACTAGAGAAAACAGTTAGGTAACATTATTGAATTAGAATAAATTGGTTGATTGGTTTTTAATCCTGAATAAATATTTACGTGGTATTCCTCCGCATAATGTTTTATGCGAGTGTAACCGGTGTTGAGCTCATTTTTAAATATCTGTTTTGCTGGCGTTTGTTTTTCTCCACAGCTACAGCTTCTATCTGCCATGCTTAGGACTGAGTTATTGGGTTCAACAGACTGCCATATGGGCGGAAAATGGGGTTTTCGTCAGCACCAAGAATCTTTTACAGTTTAGTGGCGCTTTGCTTTCTTAATCATGAGCACCATTATCATTACGGTTGATGTAGCACTTTGTTTTGGTCGTTACACCCTGGCTTTGCATGATTAAAAATAAAATATATGCCACGGCGCAGACTGGAGCGTCTGTTCCCGCTTCCCGACCAGAACAACCGCTCGGCACTGTAATTGCCACCATCAAACCCCTCAAATATATTTCTCAAATATTATTATGCCATCACAGCAACAACAAACAGTAGCCACCAAGCAGTTGTGTAACTATAAATAATTGAGATATTTCAGAAGCCCCATCAATCATAATTAAGGAAAGGACTTCTGCCATATTTATGGCCTATACGGTAGCTATAGAGTTTTTCTTGATCAGCTCACATAGGCAGACAAAAAAAAACTCTCACCAAACCAAACCAGTTCAGATAATGTTATTTGTTTCAAAAGAACAGTGTGTGAATGTATGCCCAGTGATACGTGTCTAATCCATTATAGAAGAGTTTATAGTGACGGGCTGATGTCGCTGGGGGAGATCGGGGGCCGCTATCTCACCGGGAACAGCTGTGGACCCGACGGGCCGCTAGAGAGCTGTTCCGCCGCCACACTTCACCTGCTCCACTCCACTCTGTTACACCAACCACCAACAAAAACTTTGTTTGTTGGGTATTTTCGACAGCGTTGAAACTCCCACTTCCCTCCATCTGCCCTTCCCTTTCCAATTCATCTGACAAGGTGCTTTGTGGTGGGCCGTGTGGGGATGCTTCAAGCCTCATAAAGTCCCACGCCAAGCGTAAATTATAATATCAAACTCAAACAGGCCACTCTCGGATGAAGGAAATAAACAATAAAAAATGTGGGCTGCCAAAATGGAGGCCCATCCGGTTGGCAGAATGTCTCTACCTCCCAAAACGCATCTCCCAACAATCAATCTAGCGGAAATCTACAGTTTATGCCCCCTTCATACAGAAATCAGCTCTGACTGAGGCAAAGGAATTGTCCCCCTGCACAGTTGATGTCCCCTGCATGGGTGAGGGTTTTCACATTTAATGACAATCATAACACGCGCGTAGATGAACTCACAAGCCTTCACTAATGAGATGTCATCCAGTCAGTGCCATTTAGAAAGCGACAGCGGAAATGATCCAAGTCATAACCAAGCCTCTGCATTCGTAGCCCTCTCATTCTTCAACTAAATGACTCAAATAAAATAAATAAAAAATTATTTCTTACAGGACACAAAACTCACCATTGATCTGGGTTCATCATTCTCAAGGCGCTCGTCCTTGGCAATTCTTTCTTTAGCATTCAACACCTTTGGTACTCATCCATATATCTATGGATTAGACACCTGGCAAGACATGAGAGTATGTAAACGAACTCTGACAGAAGGAATTTGATATGTTAAAGGCCCAAATAAACTGTATTAACTTGGTCAGGTGCTTTGCAGCATGCATAAAGAGTTGAACAACAACTCTTCCTAGAGGGAAGGTGAAGACTGAGCAGAAGACAGACATGTGAAGGGAATAAGGAGAACAGAGGAATAATATCCAGGGCAAACGTGGCTAAGAGCTCTAGCCCAAACACATAGCATCACTTCTGCATCATATCGAGTCTACATACTGCAGTGGGAGATCCTTCAATATACAAATGTAAAATTACATTTCCCCTAGAACGCAGCAGCCAGCAGCCGACATTATATGTTCTCCCAGGGTGCTAACAAGTTCCTACGAATGCCCTTAAGATTCCAATATTTCTCTAATATTTCTGTCATAACCATGTCTTCCCAGAGTTAATGAACTACCTGAGGAAGGCGGCCTGCCCCTCTGCTCCGCCCGCCAAGACTGGGCTCCCGTGAAGGTTGCTCCAAAAGTTAAAATACATCTCAGCACACAATAAATATTGGGTGCCCTTTCCAAATCTCAAGGCAAAGTACATATTTTACTCGCGAATCTGAACCACACAGACACCCATCAATATGAATTTATCATGTAACAGTTTTTTTTTTTGTCTGATTCAAGGTGGAGGTTGGACGGCCGAGGTGATTGGGTTGGAGGGCCTGGGTGATTAGGCTGAACGGCCGGGAAGATTGGGTTGGACGGCCGGGGCGATTGGGTTGGACGCCCTGGGCGATTGGGTTGGACGGCTGGGGCGATTGGGTTGGACGGCCGGGGCGATTGGGTTGGACGGCCGGGGCGATTGGGTTGGACGGCCGGGGCGATTGGGTTGGACGGCCGGGGCGATTGGGTTGGACGGCCGGGGCGATTGGGTTGGACGGCCGGGGCGATTGGGTTGGACGGCCGGGGCGATTGGGTTGGACGGCCGGGGCGATTGGGTTGGACGGCCGGGACGATTGATCTGGAGGTAAGCATCACAAGAACAACCTGCAGACAGGCACTCAGCAGGGTTTAGAAGGTGGATGCATTTCAACCTGCAGACAGGCACTCAGCAGGGTCTAGAAGGTGGATGCATTTCCTTTTGATGTGTGGGGTTGTGAGCTGAGAGGAAGGCTTTTGGAATCCACCGCAGGGTGGGTCAAATCCTGTTGGAGGGACACTCTGGCTTGCTGCCTGTTCAATAGTTTGATTATTTGATCTGAGGATCAATGTCCTGTATCTTTCGTTTATGGCATTGGAAGGGGTAGGAGGACAACGTGTACCAGGAGGACCATATTGGCACACGTTCGACCGTAAGGCACTACAGAAGGTAGTGGGTAGGGTACAGAGGGTAGTGCGTACGGCCCAGTACATTACTGGGGCCAAGCTTCCTACCATCCAGGACGTCTACACCAGGCGGTGTCAGAGGAAGACCCTACATATTGCCAAAGACTCCAACAACACAAGTCATAGACTGTTCTCTCTGCTACCGCATGACAAGCAGTACGGGAGCGCCAAGTCTGGGACCAAAAGGCCCCTGAACAGCTTCTACCCCTAAGCCATTATACTGCTGAACAGTTAATCAAATGGCTACCAATGTTTTTTTGCACTGACTCTTGTGCACCGGCACTAAGCACACTCACTGGACTCTACACACACACTCACACGTTCTATACTGACACTCCAACACACAAATACACACACACACACACATTCTATACTGACACTCCAACACACAAATACACACACACACACTACATACTCCACCGATCTGTCTCCCATCATGTTGTTGCTGTTGCTGTTGTTGTTGTTGTTGTTGTTGTTGTTGTTGCTGTTGTTGTTGTTGCTGTTGTTGTTGTTGTTGTTGCTGTTGTTGTTGCTGTTGTTGCTGTTGTTGTTGTTGCTGTTGCTGTTGCTGCTGTTGTGTTGTTGTTGTTGTTGTTGTTGTTGATGTTGTTGTTACTGCTGTTGTTGTTGTTGTTGTTGCTGTTTTTGTTACTGTTGTTGTTACTGTTGTTGTTGTTGCTGTTGCTTTCCTCTTCGCCATAATTGTTTTGGCCTCACATACTGAATGCTCATTGGCTATTGGCAGTAGCCCTTGCCCAATCGCGTCTTATCACTGCTCATACTACAATATGCACGACCCAAATTTGGTACACAACATAAATTATCGGGACAGGGGTCTGGAGAACGGAACAGCCATCA
>NC_092096.1:66431560-66566560 GCF_045679555.1 Salvelinus alpinus | reverse complement strand
AGGGCTAGCATCCAATAAGGCTAGCATCCCATAGGGCTAGCATCCCATAGGGCTAGCATCCCATAGGGTTAGCATCCAGTAAGGCTTGCATCCCATAGGGCTAGCACCCCATAGGGCTAGCATCCAATAATGCTAGCATCCCATAGGGCTAGCATCCCATAGGGCTAGCATCCCATAGGGCTAGCATCCTATAGGGCTAGCATCCAATAAGGCTAGCATCCCATAGGGCTAGCATCCCATAGGGCTAGCATCCCATAGGGTTAGCATCCAATAAGGCTAGCATCCCATAGGGCTAGCACCCCATAGGGCTAGCATCCAATAAGGCTAGCATCCCATAGGGCTAGCATCCCATAGGGCTAGCATACCATAGGGCTAGCATCCAATAAGGCTAGCACCCCATGGGCTAACATCCCATAGGGCTAGCATCCCATAAGGCTATCGTCCATAGGGCTAGCATCCCATAGGGCTAGCATCCCATAGGGCTAGCATCCAATAGGGCTAGCATCCAATAAGGCTAACATCCCATGGGCTAACATCCCATAGGGCTAGCATCCCATAGGGCTAGCATCCAATAGGGCTAGCATCCAATAAGGCTAGCATCCCAATAATGCTAGCATCCCATAGCGCTAGCATCCCATAGGGCTAGCATCCCATAAGGCTAGCATCCATAGGGTTAGCATCCCATAAGGCTAGCATCCCATAGGGCTAACATCCCATAAGGCTAGCATCCCATAGGGCTAGCAACCCATAAGGCTATCATCCCATGGAGTTAGCATCCCATAGGTCTAGCATCCCATAGGGCTAGCATCCCATAGGGCTAGTATCCCATAGGGTTAGTATCCCATAGGGCTAGTATCCCATAGGGCTAGCAGCCTATAGGGTTAGCATCTCATAAGGCTAGCCTCCCATATATAGGTTTACTCCGGGATGCTGGCCTTCTAGGCAGAGTTGCAAAGAAAAATCCATATCTCAGACTGGCCAATAAAAATAAAAGATTAAGATGGGCAAAAGAACACAGACACTAGACAGAGGAACTCTGTCAGCATCCCAGAGTCGCCTCTTCACTGTTGACGTTGTGACTGGACAGAGGGACTCTGGCTAGAAGGCCAGCATCCCAGAGTGGCCTCTTCACTGTTGACGTTGAGACTGGACAGAGGAACTCTGCCTAGAAGACCAGCATCCCAGAGTGGCCTATTCACTGTTGACGTTGAGACTGGACAAAGGAACTCTGCCTAGAAGGCCAGCATCCCGGAGTCACCTCTTCACTGTCGACGTTGAGACTGGACAGAGGAACTCTGCCTAGAAGACCAGTCTCTCAGAGTGGCCTCTTCACTGTTGACGTTGAGACTGGACAGAGGAACTCTGCCTAGAAGGCCAGCATCCCAGAGTGGCCTCTTCACTGTTGACGTTGAGACTGGACAGAGGAACTCTGCCTAGAAGGCCAGCATCCCAGAGTGGCCTATTCACTGTTGACTTTGAGACTGGTGTTTTGCGGGTAATATATAATTAAGCTGTGAGGTGAGGTGAGTGAGGTGTCTGTTTCTCAAACTAGACAGTCTAATGTACTTGTCTTCTTGCTCAGTTGTGCACCGGGGCCTCCCACTCCTCTTTCAATTCTGGTTAGCGCCAGTTTGCGCTGTTCTGTGAAGGGTTTAGTACACAGCGTTGTACGAGATCTTCAGTTTCTTGGCAATTTCTTGCATGGAATAGCCTTCATTTCTCAGAACAAGAATAGACTGATGAGTTTCAGAAGAAAGTACTTTGTTTCTGGCCATTTTGAGCCTGTAATCGAACCCACAAATGCTGATACTCCAGATACTCAACTAGTCTAAAGAAGGCCAGTTTTATTGCTTCTTTAATCAGAACAACAGTTTTCAGCTGTGCTAACATAATTGCAAAAGGGTTTTCAAGTGATCAATTAGCCTTTTAAAATTATAAACTTGGATTAATTAACACAACATGCCATTGGAACACAGGAGTGATGGTTGCTAATAATGGGCCTCTGTACGCCTATGTAGATATTCCATTAAAAATCTGCCTTTTTCAGCTATAAAAGTCATTTACAACATTAACAATGTCTGTGTCACGACCGTCGTTAGAATGAGACCAAGGCGCAGCGTGGTATGCGTACAGTCTCTTTTAATGAATGAACACCGAACAAACCAACAAAATGAAACAAACAAAACGTGAAGCTATACAAAATAGTGCTGACAGGCAACTACACATAGTCAAGATCCCACAAACACAAATGAGGAAATGGCTACCTAAATATGATCCCCAATCAGAGACAACGATAAACAGCTGCCTCTGATTGGGAACCATATCAGGCCACCATAGGAATACAAAAACACCTAGATGACCCACCCAAGTCAATATCACGCCCCAACCAACACAAAAAACAGCTTACTATGGTCAGGGCGTGACAGTCTACACTGTATTTCTGATCAATTTGATGTTATTTTAATCGACAAAAAAAATTGCTTTTCTTTGAAAAACAAGGACATTTCTAAGTGACCCCAAACTTTTGAACGGTAGTGTATATATATTCTACCCACTGATGTGGTTTTAACATTACATAATATTTAAGGGAAAAAGGAAATGAAACAAAGGTAGAATATATATGTATGCTTAATTGACTTTGGAATCAGCCCAGTAACATGTGGGTCATATAGTGAGCTCGCTGTCGGATGAATCGTTATGACATCGTTACAACACTGTATATAACCATAATATTACATTTGAAATGTCTTTATTCTTTTGGAACTTTTTTGAGTGTAATATTTACTGTTCATTTTTTATTGTTTATTTCACATTGTTTGTTATTTCACTTAATTTGGCTATGTTAACATATGTTTCCCATGCCAATAAAGCCCTTCAATTTGTATTTAATCCATGGATCTAATACTGCGGTGGTGGGGATAGGGAGCTCAACTTTGCCGCTGGAAGCAGAAAATGGACTGCTGCGAGGCGTGTTCATGCTGAGACAGCCTACGGCCCTTACTCCAGGGGGCTTCTGGGGGATTTTCTGGTCTCTACCACCCGCCGAAATGCTTCAGCAAATTGCTCTCAGGGGCCAGGAGATAAAATAGACATATGCTCAGGTTTGTCTTACATTGATGGTTAATGTCTTAATGGCAGCCCGCCTTTCCCATCCTCCTCCTTCCTACCTTCCTGCCATTCCCAGGTGTCTGTCTGGGTGTTGGGAGAATTCCGAGAGCAATTAAACGACTGTCAATTACAGGTTTACAAATATCCCCGGCACATTCGGATAAACCGGTCCTCAGCGGTCACATCATTGATCTTGTTGAAGGATAAAAGTAGTTTTACCAGAAGGGATTCTATGTAACTCAAGGTGTAGCTGGGCAGAAATCTCATTAATGGAGAGAAATTGATTAGATTTAGATTTATAGTTGCAGGTGTAATGTTTGGCAGGTTGGCATTTATTGTCATGAAAATTGCCCTGCAGGCAACTCTGCAGAGTGGTCACTAGCTGGCAGACTCACAAAGTCATAAAATCTGATTGTAAGCCTAACCCTAATCTTATATTTTTGTTTTCGTGAATTTTATAGGCAATTTTGATTTTGCAGCTGGGCCATCTAGCAGAAATCGCTCAGTTCTGCCTCCAGGGCAAGATTCATGACAACAAACTTGCTAATGGTTGTCTAGTCTTGTGTAGCATTTCCTGTGTCCATTGCCTGAGGTAGTCGATGCTCACCTTGCCGGACGCCTCAGGGTAGGGCTGTTATGGTGACCGTTTTACCGTTCACAGTCACGAGACAGGATGGCAGTCAAATTCAACGTAACCGTTTAGTCATGGTAATTAGGCTTCTCCAAGATGTGGTCATTAGTAGCCTACCAAACTTGCTAACAGGCTGGTACTCGGCACTCTATTGTCCCTGTAATAACTCTGACATTGATGAAAATCTAATCGAAACTCTAATCAAATCCTTAACCCTCCTATTATGTTGCGGGACAATTTGACCCATTTCCACTTTTGAGTTATCTAAAATATTAGCTAACCTCTCTTTTTCTCCATGAAATTAAATGACTTTTCCTCATTTAGGGTCATGAACCTAACTTCAAAATGTGGACACACTGATGTGTTGTGGAATGTCTGTGTAGATTTCGTATACAAACTTGATGTTGTGGGTCATTTTCACCTGAAGGCTTTTATGTGTATAGATATTTGCACGGGTCCAAGTTAAACAAGTGTCTTTGATGTATTTTGTTTTGACTGGTTCTGGTTGCACCTTTATAATGATGTTTGGGTGAAAAGGACCTTTCCCAAGCTGCTCATTCTCAGTACGAGAGCAGCAGATCTCTGACACAGCCAGTCGAAAATAAGCTCCAAACAAAAAATGCTTGTTTGTGAGAAAGGATATATGTTAAACAAATAGTTCTTAAATAAAGTGATTTCACCTGATGGGTGACAATATTAGCCTATCACTTGTGAATGATATATTATCACTTATGAATGATACCCAGCTTGTGTGCAGTAAGGCAGGAAACAGTGCATGCCTTTTTTGGCGACTTTTTCAAAATCTAGTCGAACCCCTCATGCAGCCTAGCCCATAGGCGTATGTGTTGGGATAAGGTTTGTATCACAACTAAAGTGGCCAAATTACTTAAAATGAAGCACGTTAATCCACTTTACAACTGGCATACATACATAGAAATATACCTTTATAATAAAAGCATTACATGAAAAATCACATTTTGCGATCACTTTTGAGAATGGTGTTTTCCCGCTAATTGATTGCATTTTGGAACATTTGCGCTTACAGCCTACTGCCATGTGCGCATTGCTGTGCTTATAATGTGAAGAAATAGACTAATAGTTTATCAACACTGCTAAACATTTTGATCTGTTGCATCAGCCTCATTGCTATTAAATATTTCTTTTTGATGCTAGTGATTGTTTTAATTTGGGATCTAGCACATCCCACAACTGTCCCAGACTATGTTTGGAATATTTATTTCTAAACCAGAAAAAAATAGGTCAACTTTTGTACTATGGGGGACAGTAGATTGACATAGGCTAGCAGTTTTGCTATTCGCTAGGTCTACTTATCTTGTTGGCTGATGAAAAGTAAATGTGGACAGTTCTTCCAACATCTTCAATATGTGCCTCATAATTCAACAAGGACGAGCACAGTTGCGTCCCCGATGTGTCTGTCTTCACTTGTAGCCTGTGAGAAGGACCCGATCACATGACGCATTGGCCAATAAGTATTGAAATAGCTGAGGGAGCCATGTGAGTGAGAGGTGCTTCAGAGCACCCTACAAAGAAGAAGGGAATTAAACAGTGCATTCGGAAAGTATTCAGACCCATTGACTTTTTCCACATTTTGTTACGTTACAGCCTTATTCTAAAATGTGTGAAATAACTTTTTTCCTCATCGATCTACACACAATACCCTAAAATAACAAAGCGAAAAGATGTTTTTATAATATGTGCAAATTCATAACAAATATAAAACACAAATACCGTATTTACATAAATATTCAGACCCTTTGCTATGAGATTCAAAATTGAGCTCAGGTGCATCCGGTTTCCATTGATCATCCTTGAGATGTTTTTACAACTTGATTAGAGTCCACCTGTGGTAAATTCAATTGATTGGACATTATTTGGAAAAGCACACACCTGTCTATATAAGTTCCCACAGTTGACAGTGCATGTCAGAGCAAATACCAAGCCAAGAGGTCTAAGGAAATGTCTGTAGAGCTCCGAGACAGGATTGTTTTGAGACACAAATCTGGGGATGGGTACCAAAACCTTTCTACAGCATTGAAGGTACCCATGAACGCAGTGGCCTCCATCATTCTTAAAGAAAACTCTTCCTAGAGCTGGCCACACGGCCAAACTGAGCAATCGGGGGAGAAGGGCCTTGGTCAGGGAGGTGACCAAGAACCCGATAGTCACCCTGATAGAGCTCCAGAGTTCCTCTGAATCTTCCAGAAGGACAACCATATCTGCAGAACTCCAACAATCAGGCCTTTATGGTAGAGTGGTCAGACGGAAGCCAATCCTCAGTAAAAGGCACATGACAGCCTGCTTGGAGTTTGCCAAAAGGCACCTTAAGACTCTCAGACCATGAGAAACAAGATTCTCTGGTCTGATGAAACCAAGATTGCACTCTTTGGCCTGCATGCCAAGCCTCACATCTGGAGGAAACCTGGTACCATCCCTATGGTGAGGCATTGTGGTGGCAGCATCATGCTCTGGCGATGTTTTTCTACGGCATGGACTGAGAGACTAGTCAGGATTGAGGGAAGATGAACGGAGCAAAGTACAGAGAGATCTTTGATAAAAACCTGCTGTATAGCGCTCAGGACTTCAGACTGGAGCGAAGGTTCACCTTCCAACAGGACAACTTCCCTAAGCACACAGCCAAGACAATAAGGAGTGGCTTTGGGACAAGTCTCTGAATGTCCTTGAGTGGCCCAGCCATAGCCCGGACTTCCACCCGATCAAACATCTCTGGGGAGACATGGAAATAGCTGTGCAGGTACTCTCCCCATCCACCCTGACAGAGCTAGAGAAGATCTGCAGAGAAGAATGGGAGAAACTTCCCAAATACAGGTGTGACAATTTTGTAGCGTTAAAGCTAAAAAGACTCAAGGCTGTAATCAATGCCAAACGGGCTACAAAAATATATTGAGTAAAGGGTCTGAAAACGTATGTACAGTATATGTGACATTACAGGTTTTTAATATCTGTAGATTGGCAAAAAAATCATTATTATTTTTTTTTGCTTTGTCATTAATTGATGAGGGAAAAAAACTATTTAATACATTTTAGAATAAAGCTGTTACGTAACAAAATGTGGAAAAGTCAAGGGGTCTGAAAACTTTCCGAATGCACTGTAATTTTTAGATTCAGCCCAAGGGCACAATGGCCACTGGCCGCAAAAGGCATGGATTTTTTAGGGGGCATTACAGCCACACAAAGGGGATGCCACCTGGAAATTTGTGGCATTATCAAGTGCATGTCAAATTGTGAATGAGAGACTGATGAAGTGTGCACCTTTCATGCAGCTTTTTCCAAATAATCCCTAGAGTCGCATCACGCAGCCTTAGAATGTATTAAAAATCAAAACATATAGCCCAACGTTTGTATCACAACTAAAGCCCACAGCCACATGGCATAGCCAGATCAGGGCGTAAAATAAAGACAACTCAGATTATGCAATTCTGTTCTTTTGAAATAGACTACATTTTGTTCATATCATGTTTTTTTGACCTGTCTGAAATAAATCATGGATTTATTGTGAGGACGTAAGCTATGTTACATTTATTTATTATACTTTTTAGAATGTAGATGTTCCAAAGGTCTGCATCAGTGGCTTGTAGGATATGTGGAAGCCAGGAGATGCTACATGTGTTTATGTTAGTTAACGGTCAATTACCGTGACACCGGAAGTTATTTGCTTGACAATCACCGGCTGAAAAAATGTCATGACCACCTGCATATCTGGAGCTCCTATTGAAAATGTCAAAGTTTGAAGCTCTTTGTGATTTGCATGGTGAGGTATCAACACCTGAAAAGAGGCCTTCGGCGTCTCATTCCCTATACAAAGGTTTTCTAGGAGGGGATGAGGTGTTGTCATCTTCCAAAGAATATATAATGTAATTGGAAGGTTATGAGTAACTTCATTGTTTTGTATTGATATACCGGTATATGTATATATTCATGGGCTTGTATTGTTCTCATCCCTGGTCTTAGAATACCTAGATTCTAGAAAGCAAATATTCGTGTACTATAGTCTTTGGTTCTTCCCTTGCTGTTTCAGCTGTATACATTTGAATTGAATCATTTGTGACTCATAGAAATCTCTACTTCCACTATTCCTTTTAGAAGTTGTAACACTGATGGAAGTGTTAATATTCTGCCTCTACTTTGAACTGCAAAGTGCATCTCTGCCAAGAGATGTGAGGAGCTGGGGAGAATGTCTTCTGTTAATATCTACAGTAACTGAAGGGAGTATAAATTATTCATATCTCTTTCCCTGTTAAATTTAAGAACATTTGGTGTTATATTTTTTGTTAGTTTGTCACACACTGGGCCTTTGTGCATTCCCCGATTTTTATAAATCTCCTTTTGCGCTTCCTTATTAGAAAATCCTGCTCTCTATTGTATTGTTAGCGTTAAGAATTGATGCTTGTCTATGATTTTGACCGAGAAGGGCAGGAAAGAAAGGAATGGAAAGACAGGGCTATTTTCTAAGCACTAGGAGATGCATTGTAAAACTTCCTGTAGAATTTATAATCAAGATTCTCCAATTAAAATGATCCCATGTCAATACATTACAGTACAAATCTATCAGTTAGTCAATAACCTCATGTTAAGTGCTCCATAATTGAGCTACAAAATCCCACATTAGGACATGTTTTTGGCATACTCATTGGCCATAAGTAGTACATTACATTACATCCCAGTGCACGTTGTACCTCTTCTAGCAGTAGACTGAAAGCATGGCAGGGAACATGGTCGAAAGGTACCAAGCTACACAAATTAGTCAAATATAAACTTGCTACGTCTCTACCGCTAGGTAGTGATAACTTGCTATGTCTCGACCGCTAGCTAGGGATAACTCGCTACGTCTCGACCGGTAACTCGCTACGTATCGAACGCTAGGTAGTGATAACTTGCTACATCTCGACCGATAGGTAGCGGTAACTTGCTACTTCTCGAATTCTAGGTAGCGGTAACTTGCTACGTCTCAACCGCTAGGTAGCGGTAACTTGCTACGTCTCAACCGCTAGGTAGCGGTAACTTGCTATATCTCGACCGCTAGGTAGTGGTAACTTGCTACGTCTCGACCGCTAGGTAGTGATAACTTGCTACGTCTCAACCGCTAGGTAGCGGTAACTTGCTACGTCTCGACCGCTAGGTAGCGGTAACTTGCTACATCTCGACCGCTAGGTAGCGGTAACTTGCTACTTCTCGACCTCTAGGTAGCGGTAACTTGCTACGTCTCGACCGCTAGGTAGTGGTAACTTGCTATATCTCGACCGCTAGGTAGTGGTAACTTGCTACGTCTCGACCGCTAGGTAGTGATAACTTGCTACGTCTCGAATGCTAGGTAGGGATAACTTGCTACATCTCGACCGCTAGGTAGTGATAACTTGCTACATCTTGACCGCTAGGTAGTGATAACTTGCTATGTCAAAACCGCTAGATCGCAGTAACTCGCTACGTCTCCACCACTAGGTAGGGATAACTCGCTATGTCTCGACCGCTAGGTAGGGATAACTCGCTACATCTCGACCGCTAGCTAGGGATAACTCGCTACGTCTCGACCGGTAACTCGCTACGTATCGAACGCTAGTTAGTGATAACTTGCTACATCTCGACCGCTAGGTAGCCGTAACTTGCTACGTCTCAACCGCTAGGTAGAGGTAACTTGCTACTTCTCGATCTCTAGGTAGCGGTAACTTGCTACGTCTCGACCGCTAGGTAGCGGTAACTTGCTACATCTCGACCGCTAGGTAACGGTAACTTGCTACTTCTCGACCTCTAGGTAGCGGTAACTTGCTACGTCTCGACCGCTAGGTAGCGGTAACTTGCTATATCTCGACCGCTAGGTAGTGGTAACTTGCTACGTCTCGACCGCTAGGTAGTGATAACTTGCTACGTCTCGAATGTTAGGTAGTGATAACTTGCTACATCTCGACCGCTAGGTAGTGATAACTTGCTACATCTCGACCGCTAGGTAGCGGTAACTTGCTACATCTCGACCGCTAGGTAGTGATAACTTGCTATGTCTCAACCGCTAGGTCGCAGTAACTCGCTACGTCTCGTACGCTAGGTAGCGGTATCTCGCTACGTCTCGACCGCTAGGTAGTGATAACTCGCTACGTCTCGACCGCTAGGTAGTGATAACTCGCTACGTCTCGACCGCTAGGTAGTGATAACTTGCTACATCTCGACCGCTAGGTAGCGGTAACTTGCTACATCTCGACCGCTAGGTAGTGATAACTTGCTATGTCTCAACCGCTAGGTCGCAGTAACTCGCTACGTCTCGACCGCTAGGTAGTGATAACTCGCTACGTCTCGACCGCTAGGTAGGGATAACTCGCTACGTCTCGACCGCTAGGTAGTGATAACTCGCTACGTCTCGACCGCTAGGTAGGAATAACTCGCTACGTCTCGTACGCTAGGTAGCGGTATCTCGCTATGTCTCGACCGCTAGGTAGGGATAACTCGCTACGTCTCGACCGCTAGGTAGTGATAACTCGCTACGTCTCGACCTCTAGGTAGGGATAACTCGCTACGTCTCGACCGCTAGGTAGGGATAACTCGCTACGTCTCGACCGCTAGGTAGGGATAACTCGCTACGTCTCGACCGCTAGCTAGGGATAACTCGCTACGTCTCGACCTCTAGGTAGTGATAACTCGCTACGTCTCGACCTCTAGGTAGGGATAACTCGCTACGTCTCGACCGCTAGGTAGGGATAACTCGCTACGTCTCGACCTCTAGGTAGGGATAACTTGCTACATCTCGACCGCTAGGTAGGGATAACTCGCTACGTCTCGACCTCTAGGTAGGGATAACTCGCTACGTCTCGACCTCTAGGTAGTGATAACTCGCTACGTCTCGACCGCTAGGTAGTGATAACTCGCTACGTCTCGACCGCTAGGTAGGGATAACTCGCTACGTCTCGACCTCTAGGTAGGGATAACTCGCTACGTCTCGACCGCTAGGTAGGGATAACTCGCTACGTCTCGACCGCTAGGTAGGGATAACTCGCTACGTCTCGACCGCTAGGTAGGGATAACTCGCTACGTCTCGACCGCTAGGTAGGGATAACTCGCTACGTCTCCACCACTACCTCCGGAGGTAGCACATGGCACTCATCCCACAGTTTCCCCCCCCCCATTAAGCTAGGCAGTGTAAACTGAATTGTCTTCGTTGAGTATAAATGTTCATAGAAGAACAATGTTTTTGTAACAGCTGGAATGTGTAGACATTTTCCTCATATTTGAGACTAGTTTTGTTTCGTGTTTTTTTTTACCTGTTACGTTCTGAAATGGTTTTAGTTGCTGCTGGCTGCACTGAGTCACCTACAACTATGGTAACTCACCATGTACGAAGTAGATCATATGAAAAAAAATATTTTAAACAAATTAGTAACATTGTGGTAATTTCAGAGGTGGCGCCACAGGTCCTAAAGTGGTGGGGGTGGGGTTGTTTTCCTGGGGTCCAGAGTTTTTCCTGATCTGGTACTAGGCTTAACTGAACAAACTCCGGACCCTAATTGTAGCGTATGACAAATATATCAGCTCAATAAAACAGTTTTGTGTGGGCTATGAGGGAACAAGATTATTTTTCTAATAAAAAATAAATAAAAAAACTAATGGAAAAACTCCTGTACCTAGGGAGGAGGAAAACATGAAAACCCTTTTACACAGACAGAGACAACAACTGATATTGGACAAAAACCTAACCGGGCTGAGCTGGCTGTATGCAGGGTTGCATCATTAGGCCTTTTTATCTCTCATTATAAAGATACTCATACATTGTCATGACTATTGTGTTGATTGAGTCATTCCGGTCAATAATTGTTTTTTAAAAAGACCGATATAGCCTAGCCCCCCAAAGTGTGAACCTAAACCAGATTTGATCACATTCACATTTTCTCAAAATCACAAATATATGACCCTACTTTAGGTTATACAGTAAATACATAGCTTAGGGCTATAAAAACAAGACTGAACCTTTCAGAGTGCAGAGGCTTCTCTAGACTACCTGCAGCTGTGGTTGTCGTCATTGGGCTGCAGTTGATCAGACTGAAGCACAGACTAATTGTGCCTGTTGACAAATCATGAGCCTTTTTATAAATAAATAAGAAATGGCAGTGGGTATGAGCTTCCATATAAAACAACTCCTTGCAGTGAATTACATTATACTCACTTCTTCAGTCACAGTAAGCTTTTACCAAATAATTTGCATTATATATATATACAAAAACAATGAAGCCTGGTGTGTTGTATTGTTGTAAGGTAGGCCTGCTGTACTTTTGTATTTTGTATGAGAGGGTTAATCGTTCATTTTTGATAGGCTAACGTTACTTGATGAAGAAATGCTATTATAGCAGCTGTGTGTTTTTTGTCTTGAAGCTAAAATGCAATAAGTGTAGCCTACAGATGAGCAAATAACCCCTTCACATTAATGTATTGTTGCATTATTCAAGAGTGTAAAACGGTTTGGTTGCAATATTCAATAGTGTATGTTTTTGTTAGGGTTAGGGTTAGGGTTAGGGTTTGTAGTTTGTGCTTACTGGCTAGTGGCTACTGTGATGTTTACAGTCAATTTCAGCTGCCGACTAAGAATGTCACGTTGCCATCCACCAGCTATAGGTAAAGCAAGGATGTTATGTAAATTGAAAAGTATCTTTCTCTTTCGCCACCCCGCTCCTCAGATTCTCTTTCATATCCCGTAGTGGGAATAGGAGCAACATTTAACCAGAGGCCTTCATTGTTAGTCTGAAGGAGCTACTTCAGACCACTACTTTAGGGAATAAACTAACATAAGGCCAGGATGCTCCCCAACACTTAGAAACAGCACATTAAAACACACAAAGACACACAAAGTATTTTGCCGCCAGCCCACTGCAGAAAGAACGGGAACACAAGTCGACGCAGCCAAGTAGTATGTGCTTAAATATCAAATTATTTGGTTCACATTTACAATGACCTACTGGCAAAGTGGCCTTGTCAGCTAGTTTCAGGCTGGGGGCCCGTCCCTTGGGCCTCGCATGGAGGAATCATGGAAGAACCAGGCATCCTGCCCGGCACACTCAACACAACATCTTAACCTTTTCCACCGAGGAACAGTCTGCTGCTGAATGCACAAAAGTGAGTTGACATTAAGGAAAGCCGAAACTGCTGCCAAAGGATGGAGAGTTGGTTCAGGTCAGTAGAGGCCTTTAACTGAAGTGTGCATCAGCAGGAGACCTACACTTTAGTAGAACTAAAGGGAACTTATTCCCCAAGCAATGTTGGTTGTTGTACTTCCTGCAACCTGTATAAATCTAACTGAATGGTTTTACCTACTGTAGTGCGATGACTTTTAGGAACAATAGTTAACCCGTATTTGGCATCTTTGTTACACAACTATGTAAATATAATTTCTAGATAGGTAATTGTCAGCTCTCTCCCATATCACTGTTTCTGTCTCTTTCTCTGGCTTATACACATTCCAATACACACTCAAACACACACACACACAACGGCAGAAAATGCATACACAGAGGTTGTGTGTGTATTAGTCCACTTTGAACCTCACTAGCATCGTTAGCACGCTAGGTTGCCTGAGGCTACGGGAAAGTGCTACAGCACACAGCGCAGTTGGCTTACAAAACATCTACAGCAAATCCTCCAGAGATTCATTAAAGAGACAAGCGGCTCCTGCAGCCAGGCACATTGTGAATCTGGGGAAAGATATCAGGGCAATGATACAACTGCCGGTGTCTTTCACTCAAAAGGGATTCTTCCTGTTGTAGCTCCTTAGTCAGACTTTAGTTTCACATTGACACGGGAGATTTTCAAGGCAGTTAAGATGCATCTTGTTTGACAGGGGAGATTTTCAAGGCAGTTTAGCCGACTCGTGTTTGACAGGGGAGATTTTCAAGGCAGTTAAGATGCATCTTGTTTGAGAGGAGACATTTTCAAGGCAGTTAAGATGCATCTTGTTTGACAGGAGACATTTTCAAGGCAGTTAAGACGCATCTTGTTTGACAGGGGACATTTTCAAGGCAGTTAAGCCGCCTCGTGTTTGACAGGGGAAATTTTCAAGGCAGTTAAGCCGCCTCGTGTTTGACAGGGGAGATTTTCAAGGCAGTTTAGATGCATCTTGTTTGACAGGAGACATTTTCAAGGCAGTTTAGACGCATCTTGTTTGACAGGGGACATTTTCAAGGCAGTTAAGCCGCCTCGGGTTTGACAGGGGAGATTTTCAAGGCAGTTTAGATGCATCTTGTTTGACAGGAGACATTTTCAAGGCAGTTTAGACGCATCTTGTTTGACAGGGGACATTTTCAAGGCAGTTAAGCCGCCTCGTGTTTGACAGGGGAGATTTTCAAGGCAGTTTAGATGCATCTTGTTTGACAGGGGACATTTTCAAGGCAGTTAAGCCGCCTCGTGTTTGACAGGGGAGATTTTCAAGGCAGTTTAGATGCATCTTGTTTGACAGGAGACATTTTCAAGGCAGTTTAGAGCACGTTAAGGCATCGTTAGGGGACATTTTCAAGGCAGTTAGATGCATCTTGTTTGACAGGAGACATTTTCAAGGCAGTTAAGACGCATCTTGTTTGACAGGGGACATTTTCAAGGCAGTTAAGCCGCCTCGTGTTTGACAGGGGAGATTTTCAAGGCAGTTTAGATGCATCTTGTTTGACAGGAGACATTTTCAAGGCAGTTTAGACGCATCTTGCTTGACAGGGGACATTTTCAAGGCAGTTAAGCCGCCTCGTGTTTGACAGGGGAGATTTTCAAGGCAGTTTAGATGCATCTTGTTTTACAGGAGACATTTTCAAGGCAGTTTAGACGCATCTTGTTTGACAGGGGACATTTTCAAGGCAGTTTAGCCGCCTCGTGTTTGACAGGGGACATTTTCAAGGCAGTTTAGACGCATCTTGTTTGACAGGGGACATTTTCAAGGCAGTTAAGACGCATCTTGTTTGACAGGGGAGATTTTCAAGGCAGTTAAGCCGCCTCGTGTTTTACAGGGGAGATTTTCAAGGCAGTTTAGATTACTTTTTTGACAGGGGAGATTTTCAATGCAGTTTAGATAACTTTTTTGACAGGGGAGATTTTCAAGGCAGTTTAGACACTTCTCGTTTCAGGGAAGGAAAAATTCATTAGAGATGAGTCAGCCGGTACCTTTTTAAACTGATACTGGACACACAAACAGACAGACAGACACGGATCTTGTGCCCACACATATGCACAGGCAGGGAGACTGCAGTCTGACCCCCTATCTCTCTCTCTCTCTCTCTCTCTCTCTCTCTCTCTCTCTCTCTCTCTCTCTCTCTCTCTCTCTCTCTCTCTCTCTCTCTCTCTCTCTCTCTCTCTCTCTCTCTCTCTCTCTCTCTCTCTCTCTCTCTCTCTCTCTCTCTCTCTCTCTCTCTCTCTCTCTCTCTCTCTCTCTCTCTCTCTCTCTCTCTCTCTCTCTCTCTCTCTCACACACACACACACACACACACACACACACACACACACACACACACACACACACACACACACACACACCACTTGTTTCGCTGTCTGTTCTTCTTGCCCTCTTCTATTCCTGCTGACTGCAAGCTTTAACACACAGGGATGAAATTACTGTGGAATATCATTACACCAAGACGTTCCCCTTGACCTTGATAGAATATGCCACGCGTCTCATCTCTTCAGAGTGAAAGACCAGAAGAATAAAGAACCAACAGATATCCTAATCCATGCTGAAGTCAGCGTTATCACAAGACGAAACAACAAAAGTTTCCTGATTAAAAGAAAAATAACTTCCCTTTTTTTCCCCCACTCTCTCCCTCTCTCGGCCTCTCTCTCTCCATCTCTCTCACTCCCCTTCTCTCTCCCTCTCTCTGTTTTACACTCTCCCTCCCGAATTCTCTCACTCCCCCTCTCCCTCTCTCGCCCTCTCTCATTCTCACTCCCCCTCTCTCTCCCTCTCTCTCACTCCCCTTCTCTCTCCCTCTCTCTGTTTCTCACTCTCCCTCCCTCTCTCTCACTCTCTCATTCTCACTCCCCCTCTCTCCCTCTCTCTCACTCCCCTTCTCTCTCCCTCTCTCTGTTTCTCACTCTCCCTCCCTCTCTCTCACTCCCCCTCTCCCTCTCTATCCCTCTCTCATTCTCAATCCCCCACACTCCCCCTCGCTCTCTCTCCCTCTCTCTCCCTCTCTCTCATTTCCCTTCTCTCTCCCTCTCTCTCATTGCCCTTCTCTCTCTGTCTCTCTCTCTCCCTCTCTCTCATTTCCCTTCTCTCTCCCTCTCTCTCATTGCCCTTCTCTCTCTGTCTCTCTCTCTCCTTCTCTTTCACCCATCTGAAAATGGTGTACTTTTGCTGAAAAGTGTGCTTTCAGCAATGTCTCAAAGAGTGCTGCACATTTCACAAAGTCTTCTAAAAGAAACCCTAGGTTTCGTTTTTCAGAATGAATATCTGCTTCCCTTTAGGAATATAAAATATCCTTTGTCGAGGGTTGTGTGACATTAAAACATCCAATATCACCATCAGCAAAACCCACCTTAGTGTCGTGTTAAGTTTTTATAAACATTAGTTGTCATGCCAATGCTCATCTGAGCTGTCGCAGTTGTCTGAGAGCGACTATCACTCACCATGCCATTTGCATGTAAGCAATCTATGCAAAAAATAAGTCTTCTGTCTTCCTAGTTTTGGAAGGGATCCAGTGTGCACTAGCAACTGTCACACCCTAATGATCGAGCAATGGCTGACTGAATCTGTCCTTTATACATCTGTTGCCACTTTGGCTGCGTTTCACCGCTAATTAATTCCCATTTCTAAATGATATTAAGAGGGTTTCTCAGCACTCCTACACCATCTATATTTATTCTGAATTATCCCACGGTCTTTCATTCATTACATTTACATTTACATTTAAGTCATTTAGCAGACGCTCTTATCCAGAGCGACTTACAAATTACCTCAAAGTACTTTATGCATTTACTCTAGTCTTGAACGAATGCCAGTGAGGATATAGAAATAGTTAGTCACACAAAAAAGAAGGGAGCGAGTGAAAAGTACGGGTAGGGTGGTAGAAACTGTATATGAATACATTTCTGTGCTAGGCTAGCTACGGTGAACGGTGCCAAGCGTGTTCATTATTTATCTGAGCTAACAGACACAGTTGTAATGTAGCGCTGCGATGAGGAATCGTGCCTCTGGGACTCTCCCCACTCCCCTCTCTCCTCTCTCCTCTCCTCGCTCCCCACTTCACTCTACGCGCTCACCTCTCTCCCCTCTCCCCCCTCCACTCCCCTTATCCTCTCCCATCTCACATATATCCTCTCCCCGCTCCCCGCTCCACTCTCCCTGCTCCCCTCTCTCCCCTCTCTCCTTTCCCCTCTCCCCTCTCCCCTCTCTCCTTTCCTCTCTCCCCGCTCCCCTCTCTCCTATTCCCACTCCCGTCTCCACTCTATCCTCTCACCTCTCTGCTCTATCCGCTCCCCTCTCACCTTTATCCTCTCCCTCTATCCTCTCCCTCTCCCCTCTCCCCTTTCTCATCTCCCCGCGCTCCTCTCCCCTCTATCCACTATCCTCTATCCTCTCCCTTCTCTCTTCTATCCTCTCCCCTCTCCCTTCTCTCTTCTATCCTCTCCCCTCTCCCTTCTCTCTTCTATCCTCTCCCCTCTATCCTCTCTCCTCTATCCTCTCCCCTCTCCCTTCTCTCTTCTATCCTCTCCCCTCTCTCTTCTATCATCTCCCCTCTATCCTCTCTCCTCTATCCTCTCCCCTCTCATTTCTCTCTTCTATCCTCTCCCCTCTCCCTTCTCTCTTCTATCCTCTCCCCTCTCCCTTCTCTCTTCTATCCTCTCCCCTCTATCCTCTCTCCTCTATCCTCTCCCCTCTCCCTTCTCTCTTCTATCCTCTCCCCTCCCCCTTCTCTCTTCTATCCTCTCCCCTCTCCCTTCTCTCTTCTATCCTCTCCCCTCTATCCACTACCCTCTATCCTCTCCCCTCTCCCTTCTCTTTTCTATCCTCTCCCCTCTATCCTCTCTCCTCTATCCTCTCCCCTCTCCCTTCTCTCTTCTATCCTCTCCCCTCTCCCTTCTCTCTTCTATCCTCTCCCATCTACCTTCTTTCTTCTATCCTCTCCCCTCTCCCTTCTCTCTTCTATCCTCTCCCCTCTATCCTCTCCCCTCTATCCTCTCCCCTCTATCCTCTCTCCTCTATCCACTATCCTCTATCCTCTCCCCTCTATCCACTATCCTCTCCCCTCTCCCTTCTCTCTTCTATCCTCTCCCCTCTACCTTCTCTCTTCTATCCTCTCCCCTCTCCCTGCTCTCTTCTATCCTCTCCCCTCTATCCTCTCCCCTCTATCCTCTCCCCTCTATCCTCTCCCCTCTATCCTCTCCCCTCTCCCTTCTCTCTTCTATCCTCTCCCCTCTATCCTCTCCCCTCTATCCTCTCCCCTCTATCCTCTCTCCTCTATCCACTATCCTCTATCCTCTCCCCTCTATCCACTATCCTCTCCCCTCTACATTATCTCTTCTATCCTCTCCCCTCTCCCTTCTCTCTTCTATCCTCTCCCCTCTACCTTCTCTCTTCTATCCTCTCCCCTCTCCCCTCTCTCTTCTATTATCTCCCCTCTATCCACTACCCTCTATCCTCTCTCCTCTATCCTCTCCCCTCTATCCTCTCCCCTCTATCCTCTCCCCTCTCCCTTCTCCCTTCTATCTTCTATCCTCTCCCCTCTCCCTTCTCTCTTCTATCCTCTCCCCTCTCCCTTCTCTCTTCTATCCTCTCCCCTCTCCCTTCTCTCTTCTATCCTCTCCCCTCTATCCTCTCCCCTCTATCCGCTACCCTCTATCCTCTCCCCTCTATCCTCTCCCCTCTATCCTCTCCCCTCTCCCTTCTCTCTTCTATCCTCTCCCCTCTCCCTTCTCACTTCTATCCTCTCCCCTCTCCCTTCTCCCTTCTCTTCTATCCTCTCCCCTCTCCCTTCTCTCTTCTATCCTCTCCCCTCTATCCTCTCCCCTCTATCCTCTCCCCTCTATCCACTACCCTCTATCCTCTCCTCTCTACCTTCTCTCTTCTATCCTCTCCCCTCTCCCTTCTCTCTTCTATCCTCTCCCCTCTATCCTCTCCCCTCTATCCTCTCCCCTCTATCCTCTCCCCTCTATCCACTATCCACTATCCTCTATCCTCTCCCCTCTCCCTTCTCTCTTATATCCTCTCCCCTCTACCTTCCCTCTTCTATCCTCTCCCCTCTCCATTCTCTCTTCTATCCTCTCCCCTCTCCCTTCTCTCTTCTATCCTCTCCCCTCTATCCTCTCCCCTCTATCCTCTCCCCTCTATCCTCTCCCTTCTCTCTTCTATCCTCTCCCCTCTATCCTCTCCCCTCTATCCACTATCCTCTATCCTCTCCCCTCTATCCACTATCCTCTCCCCTCTCCCTTCTCTCTTCTATCCTCTCCCCTCTCCCTTCTCTCTTCTACCCTCTCCCCTCTATCCTCTCCCCTCTATCATCTCCCATCTATCCTCTCCCCTCTATCCACTATCCTCTATCCTCTCCCCTCTATCCACTATCCTCTCCCCTCTCCCTTCTCTCTTCTATCCTCTCCCCTCTCCCTTCTCTCTTCTATCCTCTCCCCTCTCCCTTCTCTCATCTATCCTCTCCCCTCTATCCACTACCCACTATCCTCTCCCCTCTCCCTTCTCTCTTCTATCCTCTCCCCTCTCCCTTCTCTCTTCTATCCTCTCCCCTCTATCCTCTCCCCTCTATCCTCTCCCCTCTATCCTCTCTCCTCTATCCACTATCCTCTATCCTCTCCCCTCTATCCACTATCCTCTCCCCTCTCCCTTCTCTATTCTATCCTCTCCCCTCTCCCTTCTCTTCTATCCTCTCCTCTCTCCCTTCTCTCTTCTATCCTCTCCCCTCTATCCTCTCCCCTCTATCCTCTCCCCTCTATCCTCTCCCCTCTATCCTCTCCTCTCTACCTTCTCTCTCTCTACCCTCTCCCCTCTACCCTCTCTCTTCTATCCTCTCCCCTCTATCCTCTCCCCTCTATCCTCTCCCCTCTATCCACTATCCTCTATCCTCTCCCCTCTCCCTTCTCTCTTATATCCTCTCCCCTCTACCTTCCCTCTTCTATCCTCTCCCCTCTCCATTCTCTCTTCTATCCTCTCCCCTCTCCCTTCTCTCTTCTATCCTCTCCCCTCTCCCTTCTCTCTTCTATCCTCTCCCCTCTATCCTCTCCCCTCTATCCTCTCCCTTCTCTCTTCTATCCTCTCCCCTCTATCCTCTCCCCTCTATCCACTATCCTCTATCCTCTCCCCTCTATCCACTATCCTCTCCCCTCTCCCTTCTCTCTTCTATCCTCTCCCCTCTCCCTTCTCTCTTCTACCCTCTCCCCTCTATCCTCTCCCCTCTATCCTCTCCCCTCTATCCACTATCCTCTATCCTCTCCCCTCTATCCACTATCCTCTCCCCTCTCCCTTCTCTCTTCTATCCTCTCCCCTCTCCCTTCTCACTTCTATCCTCTCCCCTCTCCCTTCTCTCATCTATCCTCTCCCCTCTATCCACTACCCACTATCCTCTCCCCTCTCCCTTCTCTCTTCTATCCTCTCCCCTCTCCCCTCTCTCTTCTATCCTCTCCCCTCTATCCTCTCCCCTCTATCCTCTCCCCTCTATCCTCTCCCCTCTATCCTCTCCCCTCTATCCTCTCTCCTCTATCCACTATCCTCTATCCTCTCCCCTCTATCCACTATCCTCTCCCCTCTCCCTTCTCTCTTCTATCCTCTCCCCTCTATCCACTCCCCTCTATCCTCTCCCCTCTATCCTCTCCCCTCTATCCTCTCCCCTCTATCCTCTCCCCTCTATTCTCTCCCCTCTCCCTTCTCTCTTCTATCCTCTCCCCTCTATCCTCTCCCCTCTACCTTCTCTCTTCTATCCTCTCCCCTCTACCTTCTCTCTTCTATCCTCTCCCCTCTCCCTTCTCTCTTCTATCCTCTCCCCTTTATCCACTACTCTCTATCCTCTCCCCTCTATCCTCTCCCCTCTATCTTCTCTCCTCTCCCCTCTACCTTCTCTCTTCTATGTTCTCCCTTCTCCCTTCTCTCTTCTATCCTCTCCCCTCTATCCACTACTCTCTATCCTCTCCCCTCTCCTCTCTCTCCTCTATCCCCTCCCCTCTATCCACTACTCTCTATCCTCTCCCCTCTATCCTCTCCCCTCTCCTCTCTCCCCTCTATCCTCTCCCCTCTCCTCTCTCCCCTCTATCCTCTCCCCTCTCCTCTCTCCCCTCTATCCTCTCCCCTCTATCCTCTCCCCTCTATCCTCTCCCCTCTATCCTCTCCCCTCTATCCTCTCCCCTCTATCCTCTCCCCTCTATCTTCTCTCCTATATCCTCTCCCTTCTCCTCTCTCCCCTCTATCCTCTATCCTCTCCCCTCTACCTTCTCTCCTCTATCCTCTACCCTCTCCTCTCCCCCTCTATCCTCTACCCTCTATCCTCTCCCCTCTATCCACTACCCTCTATCCTCTCCCCTTTCTCATCGCCCCTCTCTCCTCTCTCTCCTCTCTCCTCTCTACCCTCTATCCTCTCCCCTCTACCCTCTATCCTCTCCCCTCTATCCACTACCCTCTATCCTCTCCCCTCTCCCCTCTCCCCTTTCTCATCTTCCCTCTCTCCTCTCTCTCCTCTCTCTCCTCCTCTCCTCTCTCCTCTCTCCCCTCTATCCTCTCCCCTCTATACTCTCCTCTCTCCCTTCTCTCTTCTATCCTCTCCCCTCTATCCACTATCCTCTCCCCTCTCCCTTCTCTCTTCTATCCTCTCCCCTCTATCCACTCCCCTCTATCCTCTCCCCTCTATCCTCTCCCCTCTATCCTCTCCCCTCTATCCTCTCCCCTCTATTCTCTCCCCTCTCCCTTCTCTCTTCTATCCTCTCCCCTCTATCCTCTCCCCTCTACCTTCTCTCTTCTATCCTCTCCCCTCTACCTTCTCTCTTCTATCCTCTCCCCTCTCCCTTCTCTCTTCTATCCTCTCCCCTTTATCCACTACTCTCTATCCTCTCCCCTCTATCCTCTCCCCTCTATCTTCTCTCCTCTCCCCTCTACCTTCTCTCTTCTATGTTCTCCCTTCTCCCTTCTCTCTTCTATCCTCTCCCCTCTATCCACTACTCTCTATCCTCTCCCCTCTCCTCTCTCTCCTCTCTCCCCTCCCCTCTATCCACTACTCTCTATCCTCTCCCCTCTATCCTCTCCCCTCTCCTCTCTCCCCTCTATCCTCTCCCCTCTCCTCTCTCCCCTCTATCCTCTCCCCTCTCCTCTCTCCCCTCTATCCTCTCCCCTCTATCCTCTCCCCTCTATCCTCTCCCCTCTATCCTCTCCCCTCTATCCTCTCCCCTCTATCCTCTCCCCTCTATCTTCTCTCCTATATCCTCTCCCTTCTCCTCTCTCCCCTCTATCCTCTATCCTCTCCCCTCTACCTTCTCTCCTCTATCCTCTACCCTCTCCTCTCCCCCCTCTATCCTCTACCCTCTATCCTCTCCCCTCTATCCACTACCCTCTATCCTCTCCCCTTTCTCATCGCCCCTCTCTCCTCTCTCTCCTCTCTCCTCTCTACCCTCTATCCTCTCCCCTCTACCCTCTATCCTCTCCCCTCTATCCACTACCCTCTATCCTCTCCCCTCTCCCCTCTCCCCTCTTCTCATCCTCTCCCTCTCTCCTCTCTCCTCTCTCCTCTCTCCTCTCTCCTCTCTCCCCTCTATCCTCTCCCCTCTATACTCTCCTCTCTCCCTTCTCTCTTCTATCCTCTCCCCTCTATCCACTATCCTCTCCCCTCTCCCTTCTCTCTTCTATCCTCTCCCCTCTATCCTCTCCCCTCTATCCTCTCCCCTCTATACTCTCCCCTCTATCCTCTCCCCTCTATCCCCTCCCCTCTATACTCTCCCCTCTATCCTCTCCCCTCTCTATCCTCTCCCCTCTATTCTCTCCCCTCTATTCTCTCCCCTCTATCCTCTCCTCTCGCTTCTCCCCCCTTTCCCCGATCCCTTCTATCCTCTCCCTGCTCCCTTCTATCCTCACCCCTCTCTCCCCTCTTTTCTCTCCCCTCTCCCCTTTATCATCTCCCCTCTATCATCTATCCTCTCCTCTCTCCCCTCTCCCCTTTATCCTCTCCCCTCTCCCCTCTATCCTCTCCTCTCTCCCCTCTCCCCTTTATCATCTCCCCTCTATCCTCTATCCTCTCCTCTCTACCCTCTCCCCTCTATCCTCTCCTCTCTCCCCTCTATCCTCTCCTCTCTCCCCTCTATCCTCTCCTCTCTCCCCTCTATCCTCTCCCCTCTCCCCTCTATCCTCTCCTCTCTCCCCTCTCCCCTTTATCATCTCCCCTCTATCCTCTATCCTCTCCTCTCTCCCCTCTCCCCTTTATCCTCTCCCCTCTATCCTCTCCTCTCTCCCCTCTATCCTCTCCTCTCTCCCCTCTATCATCTCCTCTCTCCCCTCTATCCTCTCCTCTCTCCCCTCTATCCTCTCCTCTCAACCCTCTATCCTCTCCCCTCCATCCGCTCTCCGCTCCCTTCTATCCGCTCCCCTCTCCCCTCCATCCTCTCTCCCCTCTATCCTCTATCCTCTCCCCTCTATCCTCCCCACTTTTACCTCTACCCTCTCTCCGCTGCCCTCTCCCTTTCATCCGTTCCCCTCTCTCCGCTCCCCTACTCCCACTCCCCTATTCCCACTCAATGCTCCCCTCACCCCGGTTACCTCTCCCTGATCCCCTCTCTCCACTACCCTTCTCCCGCTCCCTCCTCCCTCTCCCCTCCTCCCTCTCCCATACTCCCTCTCTCCTCATCTCCCCTCCTCCCTCTCCCCTCATCCCTCTCTCCTCCTCCCTCTCCCCTCCTCCCTCTCCCCTCTCTCCTCTCCCCTCTCTCCTCTCCCCTCCTCCCTTTCTCCTCCTCCCTCTCCCCTCCTCCATCTCTCCTCCTCCCTCTCCCCTCTATCCTCTCTCCTCTCCCCTCTCTCCTCTCTCCTCTCCTCTCCTCCCTCTCCCCTCTCTCCTCTCCCCTCCTCCTTCTCCCATCCTCCCTCTCCCCTCCTCCCTTTCTCCTCCTCCCTCTCCCCTCCTCCATCTCTCCTCCTCCCTCTCCCTCCTCCCTCTCCCCTCTATCCTCTCTCCTCTCCCCTCTCTCCTCTCTCCTCTCCTCTCCTCCCTCTCCCCTCTCTCCTCTCCCCTCCTCCTTCTCCCATCCTCCCTCTCCCCTCCTCCCTCTCTCCTCTCTCCTTTCCCTTCCTCCCTCTCCCCTACTCCCTCTCCCCTCTCTCCACTCCCCTTATCCCGCTCTCTACTCCCTCTCCCCTCTCTCCTCCTCCCTCTCTCCTCTCCCCTCCTCCTTCTCTCCTCCTCCCTCTCTCCTCCCCCCTCCTCCGTCTCTCCTCTCCCAGATAAGACTGAGTGCCAGCCAGGGTGCCATTCAGAGAGAACCAGCATTCTCTCTCTACTAATATCACTGACTGCATTACTAATGGCAATTTCCCCTTTTCCTTTACTCAGTCTTTCCCTCTCTTGCTCTCTCTCACCCTCTGAATGTTCTCTGTTTTCTCTCTCTCTTTCTCTCTCTCACCCTCTGAATTTTCTCTGTTTTCTCTCTCTCTTGCTCTCTCTCACCCTCAATGTTCTCTGTTTTCTCTCTCTCTTTCTCTCTCTCACCCTTTATATTTGCTCAGTCTTTCTCACCTCTTCTAGATGCAAGGTCCCATGCCCTCAACACCTTCAATTTATACACAGGCACACTAAATGGTGCATTTCAACATGTGTGTCTAGTGTGGAGACTGAATCTATTTTCAAATTGTGTTTATTATTTTTTTGTGTGTGAGCATGTGCCAAACCTGTCAGTCAGGTATGTAGAGCAGCAAGTATCTGTGTGATTATGAATATCAATGTTTACCAGACCCCAGAGAGGTGAAAATCATATTTTTTGCAGTCACTCAGTGGCTTTCAGATGTGTATCATAATTGTGTATGTTTTTTCTTTATGCATTGATGCTCTACAGTACACTGACAGCAGGACAATTGATCAGAAGTGGGAAAATACATGTTAGACTGGAACTAAAGGAATGCATTTTTAAGATTTGTTATATTACTGTATCTTACTAGTAGCCTATGGTAGGTAGGTCAAATACAAACAGTAGAAGAATTACTCAGTACCAGAGGGAAATGACATGGTGAACTATATACTATTTTATCATTTCTTTCATCTCTTTCTTTCCTCCCTCTCCTACCCTGTCTTCATCACTCTCTTTCCTCCCACTCCTACCCTGTCTTCATCTCTCTCTTTCCTCCCACTCCTACCCTTTCTTCATCTCTCTCTTTCCTCCCCCCTAACCTGTCTTCATATCTTTCTTTCCTCCCCCTCCTACCCTGTCTACCTCTCTCTCTTTCCTCTCCCTCCTACCCTGTCTTCCTCTCTCTCTTTCCTCCCCCTCCTACCCTGTCTTACTCTCTCTCTTTTCTCCTCCCTACTACCCTGTCTTCCTCTCTCTCTTTCCTCCCTCTTACCACCCTGTCTTCCTCTCTCTCTTTCCTCCCTCTTACCACCCTGTCTTCATCTCTCTCTTTCCTCCCCCTCCTACCCTGTCTTCCTCTCTGTCTTTCCTCCCCCTCCTACTCTGTCTTCATCTCTTTCTTTCCTCCCCTCCTACCCTGTCTTCCTCTCTCTCTTTCCTCCCCCCTACCACCCTGTCTTACTCTCTCTCCTTCCTCCCCCTCCAACCCTGTCTTCCTCTCTCTCTTTCCTCCCTTCCTACCCTGTCTTCATCTCTTTCTTTCCTCCCCCCTACGCTGTATTCATCTCTTTCTTTCCTCCCCTCCTACCCTGTATTCATCTCTTTCTTTCCTCCCCCTCCTACCCTGTCTTCATCTCTTTCTTTCCTCCCCCTACCACCCTGTCTTCCTCTCTCACTTTCCTCCCCCCTACCACCCTGTCTTACTCTCTTTCTTTCCTCCCCCATCCTATCTTGTCTTCCACTCTTACATGCACAGCTCCCCCCATTCCACACAGACATTTATCTCCCTGCTCTCTCCGTGGCCCTGTGTGATGATACCATGTTCCACATCCTAAAGCACATTTCTCTTCTGACCCTCTGAATCATGGCTCCTCACTCCCAGTCTCTTCTGACACTCTGAAGCATGGCTCCTCACTCCCAGTCTCTTCTGACCCTCTGAAGCATGGCTCCTCACTCCCAGTCTCTTCTGACCCTCTGAACCATGGCTCCTCACTCCCAGTCTCTTCTGACCCTCTGAAGCATGGCTCCTCACTCCCAGTCTCTTCTGACCCTCTGAATCATGGCTCCTCACTCCCAGTCTCTTCTGACCCTCTGAATCATGGCTCCTCACTCCCAGTCTCTTCTGACCCTCTGAAGCATGGCTCCTCACTCCCAGTCTCTTCTGACCCTCTGAATCATGGCTCCTCACTCCCAGTCTCTTCTGACCCTCTGAAGCATTGCTCCTCACTCCCATTGTCTCCGGACCCACTGAATCATGGCTCCTCGCTCCCAGTCACTTCTGACCGACTGAATCATGGCTCCTCACTCCCATTGTCTCCAGACCCACTGAATCAAGGCTCCTCACTCCCAGTCCCTCCTCCAGACTGTTGAAGGGGTTTCAGCTCCAGTCCCTCCTCCAGACTGTTGAATGATTCTCAGCTCCAGTCCCTCCTCCAGACTGTTGAAGGGGTTTCAGCTCCAGTCCCTCCTCCAGACTGTTGAAGGATTCTCAGCTCCAGTCCCTCCTCCAGACTGTTGAAGGGGTTTCAGCTCCAGTCCCTTCTCCAGACTGTTGAAGGGGTTTCAGCTCCAGTGTCTCCCAAGGCCCTCTAGCTCAGGGAAGTCTTGAATGGTATATCCCCCATGGACACACACTCTTTATTGGCTAAGCCCCCCCCCCCCCCCCCCCCGCCCCCACTGACATTTAATTCCCCCTACCCCTCATTCCCCAAATCCCCTTTTAGTTATTTCAGAGTGCTTGCCAGCTGCCACATTAGAGACAGTCAGTGTTCTACTAATAGCTGTTAGCAGCATATGCCTTGAACTTTGCATTAGAGAGAGAAGGGGTCAAATGATCCATAACGTATTATTCTGTCATTTGAAAACAGATAATGCTATATCCTGTCTTTGTATTATTACATTGTAATTAACAAATACACATGTGAATCAATAGAACAATGGATGACTGAATGAATGGATGAATTAATTAATGGATGAATGAATGAATTAATGGATGAATTAATTAATTAATTAATTAAGTAATGGATGAATGAATGAATTAATGGATGAATGAATGAATGAATTCATTCATTCATTCATTTTTTTTTTAATTAATGGATGAATGAATGAATGGAATACTGAATGAATGAATGAATGAATGGATGGATGACTGAATGAATTAATGGATGAATGAATGAATTAATTAATTAATAAAAACATTTAATTAATGGATGAATGAATGAATGGAAGACTGAATGAATGAATGAATGAATGGATGACTGAATTAATTAATTAATTAATTAATTAATGGATGAATGAATGAATGAATGAATGAATGAATGTTTTTATTAATGGATGAATGAAGTAGTGTTTTTCCCAGATACAAGCCATTCAGAAAGTATTCAGATCCCTTGACTTTTTACACAGTTTGTTAAGTTACAGCCTTGTTCTAAAATGGATTAAATTACTATATTTCCTCATCAATCTACATACAGTACTGCATACTGTTAAAGTGAATACACGTTTTTACAAATGTTGGCAAATGTATTAAAAATAAAATAAAAATGTCTGTAGTATTGAAGATCCCTAAGAACACAGTGGCCTCCATCATTGTTAAATTGAAGAAGTTTGGAACCACCAAGACTCTTCCTAGAGCTGTCCGCCCGGCCAAACTGAGTAATCGGGAGAGAAGGGCCTTGGTCAGGAAGGTGACCAAGTACGCAATGGTCACTCTGACAGAGGTCCAGAATTCCTCTGTAGAGATTGGAGAACCTTCCAGAAGGACAAGCATCTCTGCAGCACTCCACCAATCAGGCCTTTATGGTAGAGTGGCCAGACAGATGCCACTCCTAAGTAAAAGGCACATGACAGCCTGCTTGGAGTTTGCCAAAATGAACCTAAAGGACTCTCAGACCATGAGAAACAAGATTATCTGATCTGATGAAACAAAGATTGAACTATTTTGCCTGAATGTCAAGCATCACATCTGGAGGAAACCTGGCACCATCCCTACAGTGAAGCACAGTGGTGGCAGCATCATGTTGTGGGGATGTTTTTCAGCAGTAAAGACTGGGAGACTAGTCAGGATTGAGGGAAGGTGAATTGAACAAAGTACAGAGAGATCCTTGATCAGAACCTGCTTCAGAGTGCTCAGACTGAGGCAAAGTTCCACCCTCCAACAGGACAACAACCCTAAGCACACAGCCAAGACAACACAGGAGTGGCTTCGGGACAAGTCTCTGAATGTCATTGAGTGGCCCAGCCAGAGCCTGGACTTGAACCCGATCTAACATCTCTGGAGAGCCTTGAAAATTGCTTTGCAGTGACGTTCCCCATCCAACATGACAGAGCTTGAGAGGATCTGCAGTGAAGAATGGGAGAAACTCCCCAAATACAGGTGCGCCAAGCTTTTAGCATCACACCCAAGAAGACTTGAAGCTTTAATGGCTGCCAAAGGTGCTTCAACAAAGTACTGAGTAAAGGGTCTGAATACATACAGTACCAGTCAAAAGTTTGGACACACCTACTCATTCAAGGGTTTTTCTTAATTTTTACTATTTTCTAAATTGTAGAATAATAGTGAAGACCTCACAACTATGAAATAACACATATGGAGTCATGTAGTAACCAAAAAAGTGGTAAACAAATCAAAATATATTTTATATTTGAGATTCTTCAAAGTAGCCACCCTTTGCCTTGATGACAGTTTTGCACACTCTTGGCATTCTCTCCACCAGCTTCACCTGGAATGCTTTTCCAGCAGTCTTGAAGGAGTTCCCACATATGCTGAGCACTTGTTGGCTGATTTTCCTTCACTCTGCGGTCCAACTCATCCCAAACCATCTCAATTGGGTTGAGGTCGGGTGATTGTGGAGGCCAGGTCATCTGATGCAGCACTTTATCACTCTCATTCTTGATCAAATAGTCCACTACTCTCTATCCTCTCTATATAAATAAAAAAATTATAGTCCCACTAAGTACAAAACAGATGGGGTAGCGTATCGCTGCAGAATGCTGTGGTAGCCATGCTGGTTAAGTGTGCCTTGAATTCTAAATAAATCACTGACAGTGTCACCGGCAAGGCACCCCCACACCATCACACCTCCTCCTCCATGCTTTACGGTGGGAACCATACATGAAGAGATCATCCATTCACCTACTCTGCGTCTCACAAAGACACGGCGGTTGGATCCAAAAATCTACAATTTTGACAGATTTCCACCGGTCTAATGTCCATTGCTTGTGCTTCTTGGCCCCAGAAAGTCTCTTCTTATCATTTGTGTCCTTTAGTAGTGGTTTCATTGCAGCAATTCAACCATGAAGGCTTGATTCATGCAGTCTCCTCTGAACAATTGATGTTGAGATGTGTCTGTTACTTGAACTCTGTGAAGCATTTATTTGGGCTGCAATTTCTGAGGCTTGTAACTCTAATGACCTTATCCTCTGCAGCAGAGGTAACTCTGGGTCTTCCTTTCCTGTAGCGGTCCTCATGAGTGCCAGTTTCATCATAGTGCTTGATGGTTTTTGCGACTGCACTTGAAGAAACTTTCAAAGTTCTTAAAATGTTCTGCATTGACTGACCTTCATGTCCTAAAGTAATGATGGACTGTCATTTATCTTTGCTTATTTGAGCTGTTCTTGCCATAATATGGAATTGGTCTTTTAACAAACATGGCTATCTTCTGTATACCAACCCTACCTTGTCACAACACAACTGATTGGCTAAAACGCATTAAGAAGGAAAGAAGTTCAACAAATTAACTTTTAACAAGCCACACCTGTTAATTGAAATGCATTCCAGGTGACTACTTCATGAAGCTGGTTGAGAGAATGCCAAGAGTGTGCAAAGCTACACTATCATCAAGGCAAAGGGTGGCCACTTTGAAGAATCTGAAATATAAAATATATTTTTATTTGTTTAACACTTCTTTGGTTACTACATGATTCCATATGTGTTATTTCATAGTGTTGATGTCTTCACTATTTTTCACAATGTAGAAAACAGTAAAAATAAAGAAAAACCTTTGAATGAGTAGGTGTGTCCAAACTTTTGACTGGTACTGTATGTAAATGGTTTATTTTAGTATTATTGTTTTTTATAAATTTGCTAAAATGTCTAAAAACCTGTTTTTGCTTTGTTATGGGGTATTGTCATGTCATTATGGAGTATTGTGATGTCATTATGGGATATTGTGATGTCATTATGGGGTATTGTGATGTCATTATGGAGTATTGTGATGTCATTACGGGGTATTGTGATGTCATTATGGAGTATTGTGATGCCATTATGGAGTATTGTGATGTCATTATGGAGTATTGTGATGTCATTATGGAGTATTGTGATGTCATTATGGAGTATTGTGATGTCATTATGGGATATTGTGATGTCATTATGGGGTATTGTGATGTCATTATGGAGTATTGTGATGTCATTATGGGATATTGTGATGTCATTACGGGGTATTGTGATGTCATTATGGAGTATTGTGATGCCATTATGGAGTATTGTGATGTCATTATGGAGTATTGTGATGTCATTATGGAGTATTGTGATGTCATTATGGAGTATTGTGATGTCATTATGGGATATTGTGATGTCATTATGGGGTATTGTGATGTCATTATGGAGTATTGTGATGTCATTATGGGATATTGTGATGTCATTATGGGGTATTGTGATGTCATTATGGGGTATTGCGTGTAGATTGATGAGGGAAAAAACTATTTAATCAATTTTAGAATAACGTAACAAAATGTGGAAAAAGTCAAGGGGTCTGAATACATTCTGAATGCACTGTATGCCCAAGATCAACAGCCCTAAGTGGGTGTCAAAGACAGGGTAAGAGAGAGGTCTTCCCTCTTTATTTGACTTGAACTTGAGTGATACTATCAAAATAGAGAAGAGGCCTCCATAGGTACAGTTGTCCCGTATTCACTAGTACAGTGCAATGCCTGTCAATAGTGTTCAACAAACATTGCCAACACTGTTCATAGTTGATGAAGACTACATTGTTGGATTTGTCATTGTTTTGTTTTCATGCCATTGAGCAACTTGTGCAGCTTTTCTGCTCGGCAGACAATACGTGTGACAGACGACATCCAGAAATACCTCCAGGAAGCCTAGACTACTTACAGCGCCCAATCCCCCACCTCTTAGAAAATAGTTTAAACCGTTAAAGCTGTTGCTTTGAAGTGGTTTTCTTCTTCTTCCGTGGATTACATGAGAGAAAGTTCAAAAGCAACTTCAAAAACTACTGCGGATTGATAGATTCCTTTGTGGGTCCTCCCTCCTCTCTGCCTCCGCTGGATCCACCGTCCTCGGCAGGCTGTTTCCAATCATTTGCGACGAGGCGGCTGAATTTTATGGAGGCACCATACGACGCTGATCGATGGAGAAGGGGGAGGAAGAAAAAGAAGAGCCCCTCATTCCTCGTCGTTCTGTAAGTTAGGCCTTCCATCAGCACTTTAGAGTTTTATCTCAGATCTCGGACACATTTTAGGAGGGGAAATAACATACGCAATTCCCACACCCTCTCGGCACCCATTGAAGTTTCCACCTGCACACACTCACGGCTAGACGATACGAGAAAACAGCAATCTCCTTAGAAGTAATACACTCAAAAGAGGGAAAATGTTTTGGTGGGTAGTTAATTAAATGCAGGTCGTAGATGCATCTATCTACAGTATCTATTTAGACAGCTCAAGTGAAGTCAGAGTGGGTTTCTGGTCTGTAAAAGGCACAGTGAAGTAAAAAAAACTAAATTTTTCCCCCTGTGTTTTATATACTGTAAATTTGCACACTATGAGGTTGAAAAAATACTGTGAAATTATGAAAATGATGATAATGCCCTTTGAGTGTAAGAGCTGTTTGAAGAGACCGCCTGAAATGTCTGCCTGTTTTGGTGGGATGGAGTTTTGGCCTGCCTTGTGACATCACCAGGCGATAAATTAGTTTATAGACCAATAAGAAAGAGAGTTTCAAACCTCTCTGCCAATAACAGCACATGTTCAGTTTTCCCCTCCCCACTCAGACCATTCCCAGACACTGCTAGCAAAAGTTTTGCTTGAGAAATTGCTCTTTATAAGAAGCTAGTTTCTTTTTGTCCATTTTGATTTATAACAATCATTTATAACAATCAAATAAGGTAGTTAATTGTTACCCAGAATTGATTTGATATCGAGATTAAAAATGGTTACACTAGACCTTCATTTATTCTCAGTAGTCCTGGTTAATCTTTGCGCAGTGAGGTAAAAGCAATCAGGGTGCCACTGCCAAAAAACACATCTGTCCTCGAGAAAAAAGAAGAAGAGAAAGGTTAAGAAATAAAATGAAAATATTCAGTGCTGTGAAAACACCTTTTCGAGGACTAGGTAGATGTTTTTATTTTTTTTTGCATCACTGTTTGTAATTTAGATGCTATTTCATATTGCAGAGTTTTAGATTTGGATTGGGTAAGCAGAACAACTCAGGGGGTCATAACTTATTGAAGTTTTGAATGAGCCCTGCGTTTAAGGGAAAATTCATCGCATTACACTTTATTTAAGTAACTGCGTCAGGTGTGATATTTGTTGTTGTAAACGAAGAACGGATGAGACGCCTAAGGAATTGTGTTTATGAACTTTACTTTTATTTAAGAGAAAACAATTCTGAAGATTATTTCTCAGGAGACATCTCCAAATGCATACAAACCATTTGTTATTGAAAGAATTGGGCAATTAAAGCACAAAAAATCCACTCTAATCGTTAGGTTTTTTTTTCTGCATCGTCCTATTTTTCTTCATTAGCCGGATTTCACTTTTGAAGTTTATGACTTATCCTTACAAACTAATAATTGCAGTGTATTCTACTGGGAATATCACACATTTTAATCTGTTCTAACCTCAAGCTTTGACATGTAAATCTCATCTCGCTTAATTTCATTCGCTACTTTTCCCTGTGTGATGTTAATATATTCATATTTCATATTCATTTTGAGTTATTGTCTTTACCCCCTCAGCGAATAACAACACAAAACAGAGGGAGAGAGAGAGAAAGAGACAGAGAGGGAGAGACAGAGAGAGAGAGAGAGAGAGAGAGAGAGACAGAGACAGAGACAGAGACAGAGACAGAGACAGAGACAGAGACAGAGACAGAGACAGAGAGAGAGAGAGAGAGAGAGAGAGAGAGAGAGAGAGAGAGAGAGAGAGAGAGAGACAGAGAGAGAGAGAGAGAGAGACACACACAGAGAGGGAGAGAGAGAGTGAGAGAGAGAGAGGGAGAGAGAAAGAGAGAGAGAGAGAGAGAGGGAGAGAGAGAGAGGTGAGAATTTTACGATTACATAATTGATGTGTTCCACCTTCAACAATAAACCTAGTGAACTTGATGATGTCACTGTATCTTTATTTACCATGGTCTGTCTTGGATAGCTGATGCCATGATTGCATATACTCTATGACGTGGAGTCACGTCAATCAGCAACGCTTGGTGGTGCTTTCAATATAGAGAGAGAGAGAGAGAGAGAGAGAGAGAGAGAGAGAGAGAGAGAGAGAGAGAGAGAGAGAGAGAGAGAGAGAGAGAGAGAGAGAGAGAGAGAGAGAGAGAGAGAGAGAGAGAGAGAGAGAGAGAGAGAGAGAGAGAGAGAGAGAGAGAAAGGCTATCTAGCACAGTAGTTGAAAACATAACAAAGGCAACAGGAAAGAGCTGATGCTTTGGCGATGTGATGTCAGAGAATGAAATCAGTCACTAGTGCATGGCTGTAGCTATGAAGCCCACCGCACATAACCTCCCATTATTAACCACAAACACACATAGTTTCACCCAGGTGAAAGTGAGGTCCCTGGTGTCCCTGTCTACCCAGCAGCAAGTAATGCCATCAGCGTATGGTACAGGGGACTGCTAGCGTTTTGTAGTCCCCTGTTTGTCGGCCACTCTCCCTGGATGAAGGAGATCGATCTGTCGACAGGAGACTGGGCTCAATGGAGGTCACTGTGTGTGTGTGTGTGTGTGTGTATACATGAATTTCTGCGTGTGTATGTGTATGAATGTGTTTCTATGTGTGAGTGTGTGTGTGTGTGTGTGTGTGTGTGTGTGTGTGTGTGTGTGTGTGTGTGTGTGTGTGTGAGTGTATGTTTCTTGTGTGTGTTTATGTTCCCTTATAATGATCAGATTGTAAAATGGCAGCCCATGACTAAGAATAACCACTAGACTAACAGACCAGACTAACCACTAGACTAACAGACCAGACTAACCACTAGACTAACCACTAGACTAACAGACGAGACTAACCACTAGACTAACCACTAGAATAACAGACTAGACTAAAAGACCAGACTAACAGACCAGACTAACCACTACACTAACAGACTAGACTAACCACTAGACTAACAGACTAGACTAACCACTAGACTAACAGACTAGACTAACCACTAGACTAACAGATTAGACTAACCACTAGACTAACAGACCAGACTAACCACTAGACTAACATACCAGACTAACCACTAGACTAACAGACCAGAATAACCACTAGACTAACAGACTAGACTAACCACTAGACTAACAGACTAGACTAACCACTAGACTAACAGATTAGACTAACCACTAGACTAACAGACCAGACTAACCACTAGACTAACAGACCAGAATAACCACTAGACTAACAGATTAGACTAACCACTAGACTAACAGACCAGACTAACCACTAGACTAACAGACTAGACTAACCACTAGACTAACAGACTAGACTAACCACTAGACTAACCACTAGACTAACCACTAGACTAACAGACTAGACTAACCACTAGACTAACAGACTAGACTAACCACTAGACTAACCACTAGACTAACAGACTAGACTAACCACTAGACTAACCACTAGACTAACAGACTAGACTAACCACTAGACTAACAGACTAGACTAACCACTAGACTAACAGACTAGACTAACCACTAGACTAACCACTAGACTAACAGACTAGACTAACCACTAGACTAACAGACTAGACTAACCACTAGACTAACCACTAGACTAACAGACCAGACTAACCACTAGACTAACAGACTAGACTAACCACTAGACTAACAGACTAGACTAACCACTAGACTAACAGACGAGACTAACAGATTAGACTAACCACTAGACTAACAGACTAGACTAACCACTAGACTAACCACTAGACTAACAGACTAGACTAACCACTAGACTAACCACTAGACTAACCACTAGACTAACCACTAGACTAACAGACTAGACTAACCACTAGACTAACCACTAGACTAACAGATCAGACTAACCACTAGAATAACAGACCAGACTAACCACTAGACTAACAGACTAGACTAACCACTAGACTAACAGACCAGACTAACCACTAGACTAACCACTAGACTAACAGACTAGACTAACCACTAGAATAACCACTAGACTAACAGACTAGACTAACCACTAGACTAACAGACCAGACTAACCACTAGACTAACCACTAGACTAACAGACTAGACTAACCACTAGACTAACAGACTAGACTAACCACTAGACTAACCACTAGACTAACAGACTAGACTAACCACTAGACTAACAGACTAGACTAACCACTAGACTAACCACTAGACTAACAGACTAGACTAACCACTAGACTAACAGATCAGACTAACCACTAGAATAACAGACCAGACTAACCACTAGACTAACAGACTAGACTAACCACTAGACTAACAGACCAGACTAACCACTAGACTAACCACTACACTAACAGACTAGACTAACCACTAGACTAACAGACCAGACTAACCACTAGACTAACCACTAGAATAACCACTAGAATAACAGACTAGACTAACCACTAGACTAACAAACTAGACTAACCACTAGACTAACCACTAGACTAACCACTAGAGTAACAGACTAGACTAACCACTAGACTAACAGACTAGACTAACCACTAGACTAACAGACCAGACTAACCACTAGACTAACCACTACACTAACAGACTAGACTAACCACTAGACTAACAGACCAGACTAACCACTAGACTAACCACTAGACTAACCACTAGAATAACAGACTAGACTAACCACTAGACTAACAGACTAGACTAACCACTAGACTAACAGACCAGACTAACCACTAGACTAACCACTACACTAACAGACTAGACTAACCACTAGACTAACAGACCAGACTAACCACTAGACTAACCACTAGAATAACAACTAGACTGACAGACCAGACTAACCACTAGACTAACCACTAGACTAACCACTAGACTAACCACCAGACTAACCACTAGACTAACCACTAGACTAACCACTAGAATAACAACTAGACTAACAGACCAGACTAACCACTAGACTAACCACTAGACTAACCACTAGACTAACCACCAGACTAACCACTCGACTAACAGACCAGACTAAACTCTAGAATAACCACTAGAATAACCACTAGACTAACAGACCAGACTAACCACTAGAATAACCACTGAAATAACAACTAGACTAACAGACCAGACTAACCACTAGAATAACCACTAGACTAACAGACCAGAATAACCACTAGAATAAACCACTAGACTAACAGACCAGACTAACCACTAGAATAAACCACTAGACTAACAGACCAGACTAACCACTAGAATAACAACTAGACTAACCACTAGACTAACCACTAGAATAACAACTAGACTAACATACCAGACTAACCACTAGAATAACAACTAGACTAACATACCAGACTAACCACCAGAATAACAACTAGACTAACCACTAGACTAACAGACCAGACTAACCACTAGAATAACAACGAGAATAAACCACTAGACTAGCAGACCAGACTAACCACTAGAATAACAGACCAGACTAACCACTAGAATAACAACTAGAATAACCACTAGAATAACAGACCAGACTAACCACTAGAATAACCACTAGAATAACCACTAGACTAACAGACCAGACTAACCACTAGACTAACCACTAGAATAACCACTAGAATAACAGACCAAACTAACCACTAGAATAACCACTAGAATAAACCACTAGACTAACAGACCAGACGAACCACTAGAATACCCACTAGACTAACCACTAGAATAACCACTAGACTAACCACTAGAATAAACCACTAGACTATCCACTAGACTAACCACTAGATTAACAGACCAGACTAACCACTAGACCAACCATTATACTAACCACTAGAATAACAACTAGACTAACAGACCAGACTAACCACTAGAATAACAACTAGACTAACAGACCAGACTAACCACTAGACCAACCACTAGAATAACCACTAGAATAACAGAACAGACTAACCACTAGAATAACCACTAGACTAACCACTAGAATAACCACTAGACTAACCACTACACTAACCACTAGAATAACAACTAGAATAACAGACCAGACTAACCACTAGAATAACAACTAGACTAACAGACCAGACTAACCACTAGAATAACCACTAGACTAACCACTAGAATAACCACTAGACTAACAGACCAGACTAACCACTAGAATACCCACTAGACTAACCACTAGAATAAACCACTAGACTAACCATAACACTAGCGGCCCAGACTAACCACTACACTAGCAGACCAGACTAACCACTAGAATAACCACTAGACTAACCACTAGAATAAACCACTAGACTAACCACTAGACTAACCACTAGACTAACCACTAGAATAACCACTAGAATAGACCACTAGACTAACAGACCAGACTAACCACTAGACTAACCACTAGAATAACCCATAGACTAACAGACCAGACTAACCACTAGACTAGCAGACCAGACTAACCACTAGACTAACCACTAGTAAACCACTAGAATAACCACTAGAATAACAGACCAGACTAACCACTAAAAATAACCACTAGACTAACCACTAGAATAACCACTAGACTAACCACTAGAATAACCACTAGAATAACAGACCAGACTAACCACTAAAAATAACCACTAGACTAACCACTAGACTAACCACTAGAATAACCACTAGAATAACCACTAGAATAACCACTAGACTAACCACTAGAATAACCACTAGACTAACAGACCAGACTAACCACTAAAAATAACCACTAGACTAACCACTAGAATAACCACTAGACTAACAGACCAGACTAACCACTAGAATAACCACTAGACTAACCACTAGAATAACCACTAGACTAACAGACCAGACTAACCACTAGAATACCCACTAGACTAACCACTAGAATAAACCACTAGACTAACCATAACACTAGCGGCCCAGACTAACCACTACACTAGCAGACCAGACTAACCACTAGAATAACCACTAGACTAACCACTAGAATAAACCACTAGACTAACCACTAGACTAACCACTAGACTAACCACTAGAATAACCACTAGAATAGACCACTAGACTAACAGACCAGACTAACCACTAGACTAACCACTAGAATAACCCATAGACTAACAGACCAGACTAACCACTAGACTAGCAGACCAGACTAACCACTAGACTAACCACTAGTAAACCACTAGAATAACCACTAGAATAACAGACCAGACTAACCACTAAAAATAACCACTAGACTAACCACTAGAATAACCACTAGACTAACCACTAGAATAACCACTAGAATAAACCACTAGACTAACAGACCAGACTAACCACTAGACTAACCACTAGAATAACCACTAGAATAACCACTAGAATAACCACTAGACTAACAGACCAGACTAACCACTAAAAATAACCACTAGACTAACCACTAGAATAACCACTAGACTAACAGACCAGACTAACCAATAGAATAACCACTAGACTAACCACTAGAATAAACCACTAGACTAACAGACCAGACTAACCACTAGACTAACCACTAGAATAACCACTAGAATAACCACTAGAATAACCACTAGACTAACCACTAGAATAAACCACTAGACTAACAGACCAGACTAACCACTAGAATAACCACTATAATAACAACTAGACTAACAGACCAGACTAACCATTAGACTAACCTCTAGAATAACAAGTAGAATAACAACTAGACTAACAGACCAGACTAACCATTAGACTAACCTCTAGAATAACCACTATAATAACAACTAGACTAACAGACCAGACTAACCATTAGACTAACCTCTAGAATAACAAGTAGAATAACCACTAGACTAACAGACCAGACTAACCACTAGAATAACCACTAGAATAACCACTAGAATAACAACTAGACTAACAGACCAGACTAACCACTAGAATAAACCACTAGACTAACAGACCAGACTAACCACTAGAATAACCACTAGAATAACAACTAGACTAACAGACAAGACTAACCACTAGAATAACAACTAGACTAACAGACTAGACTAACCACTAGAATAACCATTAGAATAACCACTAGAATAACAACTAGACTAACAGACCAGACTAACCACTAGAATAAACCACTAGACTAACAGACCAGACTAACCACTAGAATAACCACTAGAATAACAACTAGACTAACAGACCAGACTAACCATTAGACTAACCTCTAGAATAACAAGTAGAATAACCACTAGACTAACAGACCAGACTAACCACTTGAATAACCACTAGAATAACAACTAGACTAACAGACCAGACTAACCATTAGACTAACCTCTAGAATAACAAGTAGAATAACCACTAGACTAACAGACCAGACTAACCACTAGAATAACCACTAGAATAACCACTAGAATAACCACTAGACTAACAGACCAGACTAACCACTAGACTAACAGACTAGACTAACCACTAGAATAACCACTAGACTAACCACTAGACTAACAGACCAGACTAACCACTAGAATAACCACTAGACTAACAGACCAGACTAACCACTAGACTAACAGACTAGACTAACCACTAGAATAACCACTAGACTAACAGACCAGACTAACCACTAGACTAACAGACCAGACTAACCACTAGACTAACAGACCAGACTAACCACTAGACTAACAGACTAGACTAACCACTAGAATAACCACTAGACTAACCACTAGACTAACAGACCAGACTAACCACTAGAATAACCACTAGACTAACAGACCAGACTAACCACTAGACTAACAGACTAGACTAACCACTAGAATAACCACTAGACTAACCACTAGACTAACAGACCAGACTAACCACTAGAATAACCACTAGAATAACCATTAGAATAACCACTAGAATAACCACTGGACTAACCACTAGAATAAACCACTAGACTAACAGACCAGACTAACCAGTAGACTAACCACTAGAATAACCACTAGAATAAACCACTAGACTAACAGACCAGACTAACCACTAGACTAACCGACCAGACTAACCACTAGAAGAACCACTAGACTAACAGACCAGACTAACCACTAGAATAAACCACTAGACTAACAGACCAGACTAACCACTAGACTAACCGACCAGACTAACCACTAGAAGAACCACTAGACTAACAGACCAGACTAACCACTAGAATAAACCACTAGACTAACAGACCAGACTAACCACTAGACTAACCGACCAGACTAACCACTAGAAGAACCACTAGACTAACAGACCAGACTAACCACTAGAGTAACAGACCAGACCAACCACTAGACTAACAGACCAGAATAACCACTGGAATAACAGACCACACTAACCACTAGAATTACAGACCAGACTAACAGACAATACTAACCACCAGATTAACATACCAGACTAACCACCTGAATAACCACTAGAATAACCACTAGACTAACATACCAAACTAACCACTAGACTAACAGACCAGACTAACCACTAGACTAACAGACCAGAATAACCACTGGAATAACAGACCAGACTAACCACTAGACTAACAGACCAGACTATCCACTAGACTAACAGACCAGAATAACCACTGGAATAACAGACCACACTAACCACTAGAATAACAGACCAGACTAACCACTAGAATAAACCACTAGACTAACAGACCAGACTAACCACTAGACTAACCGACCAGACTAACCACTAGAAGAACCACTAGACTAACAGACCAGAATAACCACTGGAATAACAGACCACACTAACCACTAGAATTACAGACCAGACTAACAGACAATACTAACCACCAGATTAACAGACCAGACTAACCACCTGAATAACCACTAGAATAACCACTAGACTAACATACCAAACTAACCACTAGACTAACAGACCAGACTAACCACTAGACTAACCACTAGAATAACAGACCACACTAACCACCAGAATAACAGACCAGACTAACCACTAGAATAACAGACCAGACTAACCACCAGATTAACAGACCACACTAACCACCTGAATAACCACTAGAATAACCACTAGACTAACATACCAAACTAACCACTAGACTAACAGACCAGACTAACCACTAGACTAACCACTAGAATAACAGACCACACTAACCACCAGAATAACAGACCAGACTAACCACTAGAATAACAGACCAGACAAACCACTAGACTAACCACTAGAATAACAGACCAGACTAACCACTAGAATAACCACTAGAATTACAGACCAGACTAACCACTAGACTAACAGACCAGACTAACCACTAGAATAACAGACCAGACTAACCACTAGACTAACAGACCAGACTAACCACTAGACTAACAGACCAGACTACCACTAGAATAACCACTAGAATAACAGACCAGACTAACCACTAGACTAACAGACCAGACTAACCACTAGAATAACAGACCAGACTAACCACTAGACTAACAGACCAGACTACCACTAGAATAACCACTAGAATTACAGACCAGACTAACCACTAGACTAACAGACCAGACTAACCACTAGAATAACAGACCAGACTAACCACTAGACTAACAGACCAGACTACCACTAGAATAACCACTAGAATTACAGACCAGACTAACCACTAGACTAACAGACCAGACTAACCACTAGAATAACAGACCAGACTAACCACTAGACTAACAGACCAGACTAACCACTAGACTAGCAGACCAGACTAACCACTAAGAACCAACAGAACAGACCAGACTAACCACTAAGATCCAACCGAACAGACTCCAACCACTAAGAACCAACAGAACAGACCAGACTAACCACTAAGAACCAACAGAACAGACCAGACTCCAACCACTAAGAACCAACCAGACTGTACAGGATTTTTCCCACTGTATTGCATTGTTCCGCTTGAGGACCTCTGGGCTAGAATCATTAGCTGGGATTCCGACACACACACACACACACACACACACACACACACACACACACACACACACACACACACACACACACACACACACACACACACACACACACACACACACACACACACACACACACACACACACACACACACACACACACACACACACACACACACACACACACACACACACAGAGAGTGATTCTGTGGGTGCCATCTGGTTCAGGGGAGGATTCATTTTGGGGTGAGACTCACCAAATCCTGAACCGATGGCTGCTAATCTTCAGATCCATCATTTCACCCCTCAGCCACTGCTTAATTAAGACGATACAACTCTATCAAATGCGGGTGGTGACAGACTTGTACTGTACTTGACTGTGACTGTGTGTGTATTAGAAGGATTTACCATCAAGCTGTTATGATTATGAGTATGAGAGAACACAATACAAAAACCCTGCTTATTATAGTGCAAGAGACATTACTGTGTCCTGCATTATTTTTGTTGTTGTCGTGTTTAATTCAAAAAACACAGCAGACTGTGTAGATAGCACATCTACAAGACCAGACAAACTACACCACCGCTTTCAATAACAGTCCAATTGGTCTGTTAGTGTTAACGCCTGTCTGCGTCTCTGCATCATCGTAACAAGGCCTTTAGACCCTGCAAAACAGCACTGTCTTCTACTTTAACAACATCGTAAATGTTGGTGAGGTCTAACACTTCGACCACACCGACCGCGTCGTTGCATTTTGGTACACCAGAATTACATTCATTTCCAGTGAAATGATGAGTTTGCCTTGCAGCATTGCGTTGCAGAGGCAGTTGCATTGTGTTCTGTGTGGTGTATATGTTGGATTTATCAAACATACGTGTCAAACTGTATGCGTAGACGGCTTGACAGAAATGATAGCAGAAGGTGAATGTTTAACTTTTGCGCAAAAGAGTAATGACGCTGTTGGTGTGTTCGAAGCGTAAGAGAGAAACATTTTGATAGGTCTAAATGGGCTCTCTTCCTGTTGATTGTGTGGAGGTTTTGACCACAGAGAGCATAAATCCAATATCCTTATCAGGTGTTCAGATCACCATTTTAGACACTAAACGATTTGTATAGAGGATCAATGACAACAACAAAAAAGTTAATGGAACAATTTGGAATAAAACTGATGAAATTCTGTATGCAGTATCTGCAAACATTCACTAGAAGCACTTATGCCTAATGCCTATTTATGTAATGAATACATTGGATATATACTGTGCACTGCCTAACATGGCAGGGGGTATATAATAACATGGCAGGGGGTATATAATAACATGGCAGGGGGTATATAATAACATGGCAGGGGGTATATAATAACATGGCAGGGGGTATATAATAACATGGCAGGGGGTATATAATAACATGGCAGGGGGTATATAATAACATGGCAGGGGGTATATAATAACATGGCAGGGGGTATATAATAACATGGCAGGGGGTATATAATGACATGGCAGGGGGTATATAATGACATGGCAGGGTGTATATAATAACATGGCAGGGGGTATATAATAACATGGCAGGGGGTATATAATAACATGGCAGGGGGTATATAATACCATGGCAGGGGGTATATAATAACATGGCAGGGGGTATATAATAACATGGCAGGGGGTATATAATAACATGGCAGGGGGTATACAATAACATGGCAGGGGGTATATAATAACATGGCAGGGGGTATATAATAACATGGCAGGGGGTATATAATAACATGGCAGGGGGTATATAATAACATGGCAGGGGGTATATAATAACATGGCAGGGGGTATATAATAACATGGCAGGGGGTTTATAATAACATGGCAGGGGGTATATAATAACATGGCAGGGGGTATATAATAACATGGCAGGGGGTATATAATAACATGGCAGGGGGTATATAATAACATGGCAGGGGGTATATAATAACATGGCAGGGGGTATATAATACCATGGCAGGGGGTATATAATAACATGGCAGGGGGTATATAATACCATGGCAGGGGGTATATAATAACATGGCAGGGGGTATATAATAACATGGCAGGGGGTATATAATAACATGGCAGGGGGTATATAATAACATGGCAGGGGGTATATAATAACATGGCAGGGGGTATATAATAACATGGCAGGGGGTATATAATAACATGGCAGGGGGTATATAATACCATGGCAGGGGGTATATAATAACATGGCAGGGGGTATATAATAACATGGCGGGGGGTATATAATACCATGGCAGTGGGTATATAATACCATGGCAGGGGGTATATAATAACATGGCAGGGGGTATACAATAACATGACAGGGGGTATATAATAACATGGCAGGGGGTATATAATAACATGGCAGGGAGTATATTTTAACATGCAGGGGGTATATAATAACATGGCAGGGGGTATATAATAACATGGCAGGGGGCATACAATAACATGGCAGGGGGTATATAATAACATGGCAGGGGGTATATAATAACATGGCAGGGGGTATATAATAACATTGCAGGGGTATATAATAACATGGCAGGGGGTATATAATAACATGGCAGGGGTATATAATAACATGGCAGGGGGTATATAATAGATGTAAAACCAGGGCAGCAGCAGGGGTGGACATCAAACCAATGGTGCTTTATCCGAAGCTGATCATTTAAAGTCGTATTGATCCATCCACCAACCGACTCAAAGCAGCCTGCCTCCCCTTAATGACCAATTTCCTACTTCCTGTAGGATTCCTTTATCTTCCTCCATGCCAAGGGGTGTGATCATTCAGGGCGTGAAGAGAAGAGGGAACATTCTGGAAGGAAATAGAGAGACAGACAGACAGACAGACAGACAGACAGACAGACAGACAGACAGACAGACAGACAGACAGACAGACAGACAGACAGACAGACAGACAGACAGACAGACAGTCAAATAAAGAGAACAATGACACTTGTAGTTCTCCTGCGTCATCATGTCCGTGCAAATGTCTGTTAGAATTAGTGCGGTGCACTGTGATGGCCTCCCCATTTCTATTAACATGGGGGAAATACACAGTGCACAAAACATTATGAACACCTGCTTTTTCCATGACTTAGACTGACCATGTGAATCCAAGTGAAAGCAATGATCCCTTATTGATGTCACTTGTTAAATCCACTTCAATCAGTGTAGATGATTGCAAATGTATTAAAAACAAAAAAACTGAAAAACATTATTTACATAAGTATTCGGACCCTTTTCTATGAGACTTGAAATGGAGCTCAGGTGTATCCTGTTTCCATTGATCATCCTTGAGATGTTTTCACAACTTGATTGGAGTCCACCTGTGGTAAATGCAATTGATTGGACATGATTTGGAAAGGCACACACCTGTCTATATAAGGTCCCACAGTTGAAAGTGCATGTCAGAGCAAAAACCAAGCCATGAGGTCGAAGGAATTGTCTCCGAGACAGGATTGTGTCGAGGCACAGATCTGGGGAAGGGTTCCAAAAAATGTCTGCAGCATTGAAGGTCCCCAAGAACACAGTGGCCTCCATCATTTTTCAATGGAAGAAGTTTAGAACCACAAAGACTCTTTATAGAGCTGGCCACCTGGCTAAAATGAGCAATCGGGGGAGAAGGGCCTTGGTCAGGGAGGTGACCAAGAACCTGATGTTCACTCTGACAGAGCTCCAGAGTACCTCTGTGGAGATGGGAGAACGTCGCAGAAGGACAAGCATTTCGCAGCACTCCACCAATCAGGCCTTTATGGTAGAGTGGCCAGACTGAAGCCACTCCTCAGTAAAAGGCACATGACAGCCCGCTTGGAGTTTGCCAAAAGGCCAAAAGGCACATAAAGACTCTCAGACCATGAGACACACGATTCTCTGGTCTGATGAAACCAAGATTGATCTCTTTGGCCAGAATGCCAAGCGTCACGTCTGGAGGAAAACCGTCTGCTTTGGCTTTGTCATTATGGGGTATTGTGATGTCATTATGGGGTATTGTGATGTCATTATGGGGTATTGTGATGTCATTATGGGGTATTGTGATGTCATTATGGGGTATTGTGAAGTTATTATGGGGTGTTGTGATGTCATTATGGGGTATTGTGATGTCATTATGGGGTATTGTGATGTTATTATGGGGTGTTGTGATGTCATTATGGGGTATTGTGATGTTATTATGGGGTGTTGTGATGTCATTATGGGGTATTGTGATGTCATTATGGGGTATTGTGTGTAGATTACTGAGGAGAAAGAATCTATAATCCATTTTAGAAAAAGGCTGTAACCTAACAAAATGTGGAAAAAGTCAAGGGGTCTGAATACTTTCCCATATTCTTCCACAAACAAAGCACAGCTAGCAAGCTAACTAGCTAAGTAAAGTCGAGAGTCAACACCAAACTTTGGGAAACTGCCACGCTGCTAATGTATATTGCATGTTAGCGAACACGATACACTAGTCAAGGGGTTGTTAAACTGTTTAAGCCTGGGACCCAGGCCTACTGTACTCCTTACTGTTGAAATGATTGTTGAAAACAAGTCTAGGTTGGAACTGTTGCTGTTAAAATACAGGTAATAATTGTATTCTGAACTGGAATGAACTGATTGATCACATCACACAGATGTAGACCAGAAAACACACACACACACACACACACACACACACACACACACACACACACACACACACACACACACACACACACACACACACACACACACACACAGTCCTAAAGAGAGGTGTGTGACTGAGCATGGCTATCCTGGGCTCAGTTTTTGACAGTGAAACCATGAGGTCATTCTCAGCATTGAGTCTGTTTCTATACAGAGTTGAGAACCCTGACTCGTTTAGGTATGTGGTGCAAAACTGGATCAGAACATCTACTGCTTTCTCAGCCAGGCAGGAGACCGCTTCCTGCTGTAGATGAACAACCCAGAACTGTGTGAGTGTGTTTGCCTCAAAAAGCATCTTGTTTCAATCAGTTTATTTCAGTTCAGAATACAATATAAGGTGAATGCACCAATTTGTAAGTCGCTCTGGATAAGAGCGTCTGCTAAATGACTTAAATGTAAATGTAAATGAATACAATTATTACCTGTATTTTAACAGCAACAGTTCCAACCTAGACTTGTTTCAACAATGAATTCTACAGTAAGATGTGCAGTAGGCCTGATAATGTTTAATCTTCATACTGTTACTTAGGGTTGCACTATCAGTAGCTAGCTAGTTTGTTTTGGCTAAAGTTAGCTAGCTAGCTGTTAGCTGTGTACAAGGGGATTGTTTGTTTGAAAGAGAAACACATTGAGTACTATGAGAGATAGTACTGCTTTATTTCTCCTGATCATCACCTGTTATGAAATGATAACAATGCCTTGCTAGCTGACTGACTTTTCCACTGTCGAAGCACTGTTTCCTGAAGTATTCTGCCCTGTTCTGAATTAACTCCCTGGGTTTACCGTCATGCCATGGATGTTTGTTTGGTCAGGACGTGTTGTTTTCATTTGTTTGTTTTGAGAGACTCCTTACTAAGCACTTCCCCGCACAAAACACATTGTGGGTGATCCTCTTTATTTCTCAAAGTTTGCATTAAACCAAGAGAGAGAAACTCATGGCTGTATTTGAGCTCGATCAGAACTTGTGACTAGTTTGAGTCCATTCGATGACAGCAGTGAGTGATGGCGACTACTGGGAATGACAAGTCAGTTGCTGACAGCGCATCGTCTGGTGCTGAACGACAGCACTGCAGCGTGTGGGTCGTGGAGTGATCCTCAAGAAAACTGCTGTAAAAAAATCTGGTAAACCGCAAACCACATGGTAATCTCCTACCCACTTGTGCAGCTGCCAAACTGAGCCATTTTGATATTTTTTATATATTTGTTTTATTTATTTAACCTTTATTTAACTAGGCAAGTCAGTTAAGAACACATTCTTATTTACAATTACGGCCTACCCCGGCCAAACCCGGACGACGCTGGGCCAATTGTGCGCCCGCCCTATGGGACTCCCAATCACGGCCGAATGTGATACTTCAGCCTGGATACCCGTTTAGAATTTCCCTTTTTGTCTATGCGATTCAAATGTTTGGTCAAAAGAAAAGGGAAATAAAAGTATAATCTGCCTTCATGAAGATTTCAGACCCCTTGACTTTTTCCACATGTTGTTAAGTTACAGACTTATTCTGAAATTGATTAAATTGTTTTTTCCCCTTAACAATCTACACACAATACCCCATAATGACGAACCAGAAACAGGTTTTTAGACATTTTTGCAAGTTGAAAAAACCTAAAATATCATATTTTGGACATTCGTTGACTTGTCCCGAAGCCACTCCTGTATTGTCTTGGCTGTGTGCATAGGGTCGTTGTCCTGCTGGAAGGTGAACCTTCCTGAGCACTCTGGAGAAGTTTTTCATTAAGGATATCTCTGTACCTTGCTCCATTCATCTTTCGCTCGATCCTGACTAGTCTCCCAGGACCTTCCGCTGAAAAACATCCCCACCGTAGGGATGGTGCCAGGTTTCCTCCAGTCGTGACACTTGGCATTCAGGCCAAAGATTTCAATCTTGGTTTCATCAGACCAGAGAATCTTGTTTATCATGGTCTGAGAGTCCTTTAGGTGCTTTTTGGCAAACTCCAAGTGGGCTGTCATGTGCCTCTTACTGAGGAGTGTCTTCCGTCTGGCCACTCTACCATAAAGGATAACGGCCTGTTCAGAATAACCATTGCGTTCTTGCTTCTTGACCAAGACTCTTCTCCCCCGATTGTTCAGTTTGGCCGGGTGGCCAGCTCTAGGAAGAGTCTTAGTGGTTCCAAACTTCTTCCATTTAAGAATGATGAAGGCCACTGTGTTCTTTGGGACATTCAATGCTGCAGAAATGTTTTGGTACCCTTCCCCCAGATCTGTGCCTCGACACAATCCTGTCTCGGAGCTCTAAGGACAATTCCTTCGACCTCATGGCTTGGGTTTTGCTCTGACATTCACTGTCAACTGTGGGACCTTATATAGACAGGTGTGTACCTTTACAAATCATTTCCAATCAATTGAATTTACCACAGGTGGACTTCAATCAAGTTTTATAGAAACATCTCAAGGTTATTCAATGGGAACAGGATGTACCTGAGCTCATATTTGAGTATCATAACAAAAAGGTCTGAAAACTTATGTAAACTACAAAATGTGAAAAAAGTTGAGGGGTCTGAATACTGTCCGAATGCACTGTATGTTTCTTTGGGGGCGAAGGAGACTGTCTACCCTTGTCCTAGCTATCTACTATACACACACACACACACACACACACACACACACACACACACACACACACACACACACACACACACACACACACACACACACACACACACACACACACACACACACAATCATCATATACGATGCTGCTACACCGTTCATTTTTTCCTGATGCCCAGTCACCTTACCCATATAAATATCTCTCTTTATTGCTCCAGTATCCCTGCTCATTGTAAATATGGTATTGGAACTGACGCTGTATAAACCATTCTTACTTACTTCTCATGTTCTTCTTTTTTATGTTTCTCGTGTGTTTTTGTTCTATCTTATATTATATTTAGTTAATCAATTGATATTTATTACTGCATTGTTGGTTTTGAACTTGCATGAAAGGCATTTCACTTTACTTGTGCACGTGACATTTAAAAGTGTGTACCGGAGTGCTAATTTGCTAATTAACTAGCTAGCTAGCACCCAATGTCCTTCACTAAAGCCTACCGAACACCTGCCCTCGCCATCGTTAACAGAACTGCGGGAAAACAGGAGGAGACTGTCTACCAGTGTCCTAGCTAGCTACCTAACGTCATTGTCCTCCCCGCCTCTTCTTCTGTTGGGTTTAGAGCCGTATGACATCCAACATTATGGTGCATTACTACCACCTACTGTACCGAAGTCCTAGCTTAAAAATTAACCAATAGAAGTATAATGAGGGTTTATTGCAGATGACCCATGAATTGCAGGCTGAAATTGCGCCCTTCTCCGTCTTGCTACTATGGAGGCGAGAACGGTGGAGCCTGGAGAGACCAACTCTCAAGGAATATGTCATTGTCCTCATCTGTCAGATGCTCTCCACCCCTACGGTCCATTCCAGGGAAGCAGTGCTTAATGCAATTGTTTATCTTCTGGTCCCACTGGAACATCCATTTCCTCCGCTGAACGATATCAGAGAAGACAGCCGTCGTCCCAGAAAACATCTGGATGACCACCTCTTAATCCACATCTGACGCACCAGTGCCAGTCCATCGGTGTATCCCAAGTTTCATTCCACTGAGGTGGATAAACTAGGATGTCGGGGGGAGAAGTAGCACAGGCCCTCTGCCACCTAATGTGACAGTCAATAATGCATGTAAATAGTTAATGGGTAGGCTACATGTTGATTATTTGTGTATTTTCCAGGAGCTTGCTCGATTGTCTTGTTAAAAGAGATTATGGAAATAATTTCCAGTTTACTCCATATTGGCTTAAATGGGTTTCTGGTCTTTCTCTTCCCCCTGGAAAATAAGCTGTTAATGCTAAATAAATACAAAGTACTACATTATTTATGTTGCCATTTGTCATTATTGTGTATTTTTACTTTACTTGTATTGGTGTGTTATTCTGTATTATAATGTGGTATAACTGTAACTCTCTCACTAATGGCTCGGATAAATCCTCATGGTCAATATGGAGAAAAGGACATCTCAGTAAATGATAAACTTGGTATGACTTAACTCGCAAGGGGGAAACACAAAAAGAAAATACCAAGATACAAGGGATAAACCACAGATATAATTTATTATAAAAATATAAGGAATACAAATAAAAAGAATGACAGCACATTCAATACAAATAGGCTTAGTTAAACCTGGGTACTAACAATGTTCGTTGGCGCGCTTGTTGAATAAACTACAACACAGTTAGGCTCCTCACTGTCGAAATGATTGTAGATTCCACTCTCGCCCAGAACAGCGGCCTATTAGTCCTGAACACAGAACACCAAACCCCAGGTCTAGAGGCCTTGTTCATGAATCCACGGTGAAAATGCCCTGGATGTAACCGAGAAACAATGGCCAGCGTCACAGAAGTCCCCAGATCGTCTCTGACCAAGCCATCCACTCCAGCTCCTGATCAGACTAAAACGAAAATGACTGGCGCCTCAATCTAGCACAGCCACAGTTGAATCCAGTCTATCCTTTTTAACTCTACTTTTTAGTAAGGTAAGGAAAAGTATTTTAGCTCAAAACAAATAGCATATTAAAATATAAAAAAAATAATACGTTTAAACTCGACAAAATCTATAGTCTCTCTCTTTACTCTTGACCCGAATCCCCTGTGCAGAGTCCCGTGCCCCCACAAACTCTTAGTCCCCGGATTTGCCCAAAACTTTACAAGCTTTATGATTGACTAATCCAGCCAGGTCACCAAGTTCACATCCACAGTTTACATGCGCAGGAGTGAAGATTAACTAAGTAGAGCGCACATTGGAGAATTCAACCAACGTGACTCAAATGATTTCCCTGTCATATCTCTTTAAAATGTGGACATGAATTAAAAAACAAGTGTTTGCATTGAAAAAACAACATCAAACTGAATTAAACCATAGTGATTCCAATACATGTGTAACAGGATATTACATAATCATGTTGCATAATCACCTTCCTATGGAAATCTATGGAAATTAAAAACAAAAAAGTCCATTATCCAACTGAAGAGCATGTAATGTATCCTAAACTCTAGGAAGAGTTGGTGGTTCCAAACTTCTTCCATTTAAGAATGATGGTTCTGTGTTCTTGGGGACCTTCAATGCTGCAGAACTTTGGGAGATACTCTGTTTATATTTTACTAGGAATGTCAGTTAAGAACAAATTCTTATTTACAATTACAGCCAATCCCGGACGACGCTGGGCCAATTGTGCACCCACCCTATGGGACTCCCAATAACAAGAGGTTGTGGATTTGAACCAGGGTGTCTGTAGAGACTCATCTAGCCCTGAGATGCAGTGCCTTAGACCGCTGCACCACTCAGGAGATAGGGAAGACTGGGGTTACTTTGTGGGGACGATGAGAGCTACTCTGTGGGGCACATATTGTCTTTGTGTACATAGTATGTGTATATCTTTGACTGTGTGGCATGGCAGATGCCATGTGCCTCTATCGTTGACTTTGTTGCATGGCAGACGCCATGTGCCTCTATCGTTGACTTTGTTGCATGGCAGATGCCATGTGCCTCTATCGTTGACTTTGTTGCATGGCAGACGCCATGTGCCTATATCTTTGTGCACGTGTGGGTGTTCCTGTTAATTTTATCTTAACGATTGTGCCATCAAGGACTTGTTAGTGGCTAATTACTGAGTAGCATTTACTGAACAGTCTGCTAGTTAGATTTAATGAAGCAGGAACTAAAATTATGCAGAATGGAAGATTGATATATTAATCACAAGAAGCAAAAATGAAACTTTAAAAACATGTATTTTCTGAACAAATCATTAAGACCTATAGAATGCACGTTTGGATGTGAATGAGTTAGTCCAATATACCATGTTGGAGTGGAGAAAGAAAATAACTCACTTAACGTTTTAAATACATTTCACTCGTCTTATGATTTGTAATGAGAATAATTATATTCTTTCTCATTTTGTAAAGCATACTTAGAGATCATATTGACAACTAAATTGAATATCTGAGGGGGGTACTGAAGTGATTTAAAAGTTAATTAACCCCATGATCTGCTACTATACCAAACCTGATGACTGTGTGCGTGTGTCAGTCTGTGCGTGTATGTGTGTGTCTGTGCGTGTGCGTGTGCGTGTGCGTGTGCGTGTGCGTGTGCGTGTGTGTGTGTGTGTGTGTGCGTATAGGTGTTCGCACATGCTGTGAATCCATGCGTGTAAATTTGCGTGACTGAATGTGTGTGCGCTTACGCCTGTATGAGAGCATGTGTGTAAACCTTTTCATGTGCCTGGACGATTTCAGGTTTGTTTATGTGCACAATCAAGGGGTTGCAGGAAAGCAGAAAAACAGCGACAATGAGCATAACTAACCTAACTAGCGTAGCAAGTCTAACTAGTCTAACTAGCCTTAATCCAATGATTTGCTGCTGTGTAGACTGTGTGGTTTATCTTAATGCTAATATTCAGAGTCTATTATCTCATGAAGGCAGCTGGCTAGCTACTCCAAGAACTTCTGACAGTAGATTCCTCCACCATCGTAGGTACACTGTAATTACATGCTGATAAACTATCCTAGAACTGCGTAAACCGTCTCAAAACATTTGTCACCACTCCATAGCTCAAAATTCTGGTCTGGTCATAGCTCAAAAGGTCTGAATCCCTACCTCTCTCTCTAGCATTTACTCTATTATAAACATGTACTCTATTATAAACATGTACTCTATTGTAAACATGTACTCTATTGTAAACATGTACTCTATTGTAAACATGTACTATTATAAACATGTACTCTATTATAAACATGTACTCTATTGTAAACATGTACTCTACTGTAAACATGTACTCTATTATAAACATGTACTCTATTGTAAACATGTACTCTATTGTAAACATGTACTCTATTATAAACATGTACTCTATTGTAAACATGTACTCTATTGTAAACATGTACTTTATTGTAAACATGTACTCTATTATAAACATGTACTCTATTGTAAACATGTACTATACTATAAACATGTACTCTATTATAAACATATATTATTTTAAACATGTACTCTATTATAAACATGTACTCTATTATAAACATGTACTCTATTGTAAACATGTACTCTATTGTAAACATGTACTCTATTGTAAACATGTACTATTATAAACATGTACTCTATTATAAACATGTACTCTATTGTAAACATGTACTCTATTGTAAACATGTACTCTATTATAAACATGTACTCTATTGTAAACATGTACTCTATTGTAAACATGTACTCTATTATAAACATGTACTCTATTGTAAACATGTACTCTATTGTAAACATGTACTTTATTGTAAACATGTACTCTATTATAAACATGTACTCTATTGTAAACATGTACTATACTATAAACATGTACTCTATTATAAACATATATTATTTTAAACATGTACTCTATTATAAACATGTACTCTATTATAAACATGTACTCTATTGTAAACATGTACTCTATTATAAACATGTACTATATTATAAACATGTACTCTATTATAAACATGTATTTTATTATATATATGTACTCTATTATAAACATGTACTCTATTATAATCATGTACTCTATTATAAACATGTATTCTATTATATATATGTACTCTATTATAAACATGTACTATATTATAAACATGTACTCTATTATAAACATGTATTCTATTATATATATGTACTCTATTATAAACATTTACTCTATTATAAACATGTACTATACTATAAACATGTACTCTATTATAAACATATATTATTTTAAATATGTACTCTATTATAAACATGTACTCTATTATAAACATGTACTCTATTATAAACATGTATTCTATTATATACATGTACTCTATTATAAACATGTACTCTATTATAAACATGTACTCTATTATAAACATGTATTCTATTATATATATGTACTCTATTATAAACATGTACTATATTATAAACATGTACTCTATTATAAACATGTATTTTATTATATATATGTACTCTATTATAAACATGTACTCTATTATAAACATGTACTATACTATAAACATGTACTCTATTATAAACATATATTATTTTAAATATGTACTCTATTGTAAACATGTACTCTATTATAAACATGTACTCTATTATAAACATGTACTCTATTATAAACATGTACTCTATTAAATACATTTACTCTATTATAGACATGTACTCTATTATAAACATGTACTCTATTAAATACATGTACTCTATTATAAACATGTACTCTATTGTAGACATGTACTCTATTAAATACATGTACTCTATCATCAGATCTGTTTTCTCCCCACTACTGCATATATTAGGCTTATGGATGTTGTGATTAGCAAATGTTCAGCCCGACCACCCGATTCTCTGCCCTCACATTCAGCCACAAGGGCCAGATGCATACACCCATACAAGGGATGTGCAGACACCACCCAAGAGACTGTAGAGGGACAAAATGAGGTGGAATATCCATGCCAGTGAACATGGATTGCTCCATTTTCAACTGCCACTTTCGTCATGACACCGTCCCATTCATAACGCTAGCGATTACCAAATTGACGATGCATGTTAAAAGACAGGGGGCCTGATGCAGTGGCTCCACCATTAACGCTAGAATACACCGCACACCTAACTGTAGAACAATTACGGCACGGCCGAAAGGTTATTCATGCCGTTTAGCCCGACACCCAATCACATCACGTCCGCTATGAAAGCATTTAGATGCAGTATCCAAGAGCCTTTCCATACGTTGCCGTTCACCGATGTTCACTGACAGTGCAACGGACCTGACGCAGGCCGTATGGCGAGGAAGTGACGACGTGTGCGTTATGGAGTGGAGAAGCGGAGCTGAAGAAGCTGCTGTCAATGGGGATTGAATTACCAGCCCCGAGGCTTCTTAATAGGGGGATCATTAGGCTGTGGGCTCCCCGTGACTTCCTGATTCATGGAGGTTGGATGTTGAGGGCAGTATTAATGAAGGGACGTGGTAAACATTCCTGATGGGTGGAGGCTCTGTAATCAGGGCCACATTAATGAAGGGACACGGTAAACAGTCCTCACCGGTCGAGGCTGGGTAATCAAGGCCACCCACCCTGGTGAACCCCTCCCACTCTAATTTGATTATTTATAATCCCACGTAACACAGCCTAGATATGATTTTAAAAATGACTGCGGTTAACTGCTACCGACCGACTGCACTGACTGCCGGACAGAGGGTTTGTTTAGTGTCAGGAATGAAGGATGGTGGAGGTGTAGAGGACGTATGGAATGATGAGGCGTCACTAGTGAGTGCGAGTTCAATAGAATTTATCCTTGCTACTATGGCGGAGAGGGCGTGATATCACTGTGCTGAATTGCATTTATTCATGCTCTGTCCATAATATAGTACGGACTATAGAAGACAGTGTGGTGACTTATTTTGTTTTGAGGAGTAGATCACTCTTGGGAGGAATGCAGTCATGGAAAAAGTACTCAATTGTCATACTTGAGTAAAAGTAAAAGTAAAGATATCTTAAAAGAAAATGACTCAAGTAAAAGTCAGCCAGTAGAATTATACTTGAGTAAAAGTCTAAAAGTATTTGGTTTTAAATATACTTAAGTATCAAAAGTAAAAGTACAAATAATGTTAAATTCCTTGTATTAAGCAAACCAGATGGCACAATTTTCTTGTTTTTTTTATTTATGGATAGCCAGGGTTTAAAGTATTTTCGCTGAAATACTTTACACCACTGGAGGGATGTTATCATTACTAACAGTTGGTTATGTAGAAAAGTACAAAACTGGCACAAATTTCCGCTTAAACTGGTCTACGCAGACTACACCAGCTGTTTGCATTACATGCTCTATCGTCTGGAGTGACATTGTTCTGGGCCATTTGTCAAAAGGCCAAAGTCTGCATTTATTTACCTTCAACACATCTCCCCTTTAAGAGCCAGGATTTAGCATACAGTAAATCATGAACCAAACATCATCTCGATCAGCATTTTGAAACTTACAGACAGAATAACATACAGCTTTATTTATTTATTTTATTTCATCCTTTTCTACTTAGATTTTTATTTTTTTATTTTTATTTCACCTTTATTTAACCAGGTAGGCTAGTTGAGAACAAGTTCTCATTTGCAACTGCGACCTGGCCAAGATAAAGCATAGCAGTGTGAACAGACAACACAGAGTTACACATGGAGTAAACAATAAACAAGTCAATAACATGGTAGAAAAAAAGAGAATCTATATACAATGTGTGCAAAAGGCATGAGGTAGGCAATAAATCGAATAATTACAATTTAGCAGATTAACACTGGAGTGATAAATCATCAGATGATCATGTGCAAGAAGAGATACTGGTGTGCAAAAGAGCAGAAAAGTAAATAAATAAAAGCAGTATGGGGGGTGAGGTAGGTAAATTGGGTGGGTAGTTTACAGATGGACTATGTACAGCTGCAGCGATCGGTTAGCTGCTCGGATAGCAGATTTTTAAAGTTGTTGAGGGAGATAAAAGTCTCCAACTTCAGAGATTTTTGCAATTCGTTCCAGTCGCAGGCAGCAGAGAACTGGAAGGAAAGGCGTCCAAATGAGGTTTTAGCTTTAGGGATGATCAGTGAGATACACCTGCTGGAGCGCGTGCTGCGGGTGGGTGTAGCCATCGTGACCAGTGAACTGAGATAAGGCGGCACTTTACCTAGCATAGCCTTGTAGATGACCTGGAGCCAGTGGGTCTGACGACGAACATGTAGCGAGGGCCAGCCGACTAGGGCATACAGGTCGCAGTGGTGGGTCGTATAAGGTGCTTTAGTAACAAAACGAATGGCACTGTGATAAACTGCATCCAGTTTGCCGAGTAGAGTGTTGGAAGCTATTTTGTAGATGACATCGCCGAAGTCGAGGATCGGTAGGATAGTCAGTTTTACTAGGGTAAGTTTGGCGGCGTGAGTGAAGGAGGCTTTGTTGCGGAATAGAAAGCCGATTCTTGATTTGATTTTGGATTGGAGATGTTTGATATGAGTCTGGAAGGAGAGTTTGCAGTCTAGCCAGACACCTAGGTACTTATAGATGTCCACATATTCTAGGTCGGAACCGTCCAGGGTGGTGATGCTAGTCGGGCGTGCGGGTGCAGGCAGCGAACGGTTGAAAAGCATGCATTTGGTTTTACTAGCGTTTAAGAGCAGTTGGAGGCCACGGAAGGAGTGTTGTATGGCATTGAAGCTCGTTTGGAGGTTAGATAGCACAGTGTCCAAGGAAGGGCCGGAAGTATATAGAATGGTGTCGTCTGCGTAGAGGTGGATCAGGGAATCGCCCGCAGCAAGAGCAACATCATTGATGTATACAGAGAAAAGAGTCGGCCCGAGAATTGAACCCTGTGGTACCCCCATAGAGACTGCCAGAGGACCGGACAACATGCCCTCCGATTTGACACACTGAACTCTGTCTGCAAAGTAGTTGGTGAACCAGGCAAGGCAGTCATTAGAAAAACCGAGGTTACTGAGTCTGCCGATAAGAATATGGTGATTGACAGAGTCGAAAGCCTTGGCCAGGTCGATGAAGACGGCTGCACAGTAATGTCTTTTATCGATGGCGGTTATGATGTCGTTTAGTACCTTGAGCGTGGCTGAGGTGCACCCGTGACCGGCTCGGAAACCGGATTGCACAGCGGAGAAGGTACGGTGGGATTCGAGATGGTCAGTGATCTGTTTGTTGACTTGGCTTTCGAAGACCTTAGATAGGCAGGGCAGGATGGATATAGGTCTGTAACAGTTTGGGTCCAGGGTGTCTCCCCCTTTGAAGAGGGGGATGACCGCGGCAGCTTTCCAATCCTTGGGGATCTCAGATGATACGAAGGAGAGGTTGAACAGGCTGGTAATAGGGGGTGCGACAATGGCGGCGGACAGTTTCAGAAATAGGGGGTCCAGATTGTCAAGCCCAGCTGATTTGTATGGGTCCAGGTTTTCCAGCTCTTTCAGAACATCTGCTATCTGGATTTGGGTAAAGGAGAAGCTGGGGAGGCTTGGGCGAGTAGCAGCGGGGGGGGCGGGGCTGTTGGCCAAGGTTGGAGTCGCCAGGAGGAAGGCATGGCCAGCCATTGAGAAATGCTTGTTGAAGTCTTCGATTATCACGGATTTATCGGTGGTGACCGTGTTACCTAGCCTCAGTGCAGTGGGCAGCTGGGAGGAGGTGCTCTTGTTCTCCATGGACTTTACAGTATCCCAGAACTTTTTGGAGTTAGAGCTACAGGATGCGAATTTCTGCTTGAAAAAGCTGGCCTTTGCTTTCCTGACTGACTGCGTGTATTGGTTCCTGACTTCCCTGAACAGTTGCATATCGCGGGGGCTCTTCGATGCTATTGCAGTTCGCCACAGGATGTTTTTGTGCTGGTCGAGGGCAGTCAGGTCTGGAGTGAACCAAGGGCTATATCTGTTCTTGGTTCTGCATTTTTTGAACGGAGCATGCTTGTCTAATATGGTGAGGAAGTAACATTTAAAGAATGACCAGGCATCCTCAACTGACGGGATGAGGTCAATATCCTTCCAGGGTACCCGGGCCAGGTCGATTAGAAAGGCCTGCTCGCAGAAGTGTTTTAGGGAGCGTTTGACAGTGATGAGGGGTGGTCGTTTGACCGCGGACCCGTGGCGGATACAGGCAATGAGGCAGTGATCGCTGAGATCTTGATTGAAGACAGCAGAGGTGTATTTGGAGGGCAGGTTGGTCAGGATAATGTCTATTAGGGTGCCCATGTTTACGGATTTAGGGTTGTACCTGGTGGGTTCCTTGATGATTTGTGTGAGATTGAGGGCATCAAGCTTGGATTGTAGGACTGCCGGGGTGTTAAGCATATCCCAGTTTAGGTCACCTAACAGAACAAACTCTGAAGCTAGATGGGGAGCGATCAATTCACAGATGGTGTCCAGGGCACAGCTGGGAGCTGAGGGGGGTCGGTAGCAGGCGGCAACAGTGAGAGACTTATTTCTGGAGAGATTAATTTTTAAAATTAGAAGTTCGAACTGTTTGGGCAAAGACCTGGAAAGTATGACAGAACTTTGCAGGCTATCTCTGCAGTAGATTGCAACTCCTCCCCCTTTGGCAGTTCTATCTTGACGGAAAGTGTTATAGTTGGGTATGGAAATCTCAGAATTTTTGGTGGCCTTCCTAAGCCAGGATTCGGACACGGCAAGGACATCAGGATTGGCAGAGTGTGCTAAAGCGGTGAGTAAGGCAAACTTAGGGAGGAGGCTTCTGATGTTGACATGCATGAGGCCAAGGCTTTTTCGATCGCAGAAGTCAACAAATGAGGGTGACTGGGGACATGCAGGGCCTGGGTTTACCTCCACATCACCCGAGGAACAGAGGAGTAGTAGGATGAGGGTGCGGCTAAAGGCTATCAAAACTGGTCGCCTAGAGCGTTGGGGACAAAGAATAAAAGGAGCAGATTTATGGGCGTGGTAGAATAGATTCTGGGCATAATGTGCAGACAGGGGTATGGAGGGGCGCGGGTACAGCGGAGGCAAGCCCAGGCACTGGGTGATGATAAGAGAGGTTGTATCTCTGGACATGCTGGTCTCAATGGGTGAGGTCACCGCATGTGTGGGGGGTGGGACAAAGGGGGTATCAGAGGTACGGAGAGTGGAACTACAGGGTCCATTGCAAACCAAAACAATGATAATGAAAACTAGCCTGAACAACAGTATGCAAGGCATATTGATATTTGAGAGAGACATACAATAAGGCATAAAGTGATTGCAGGTCTTGATTGGGAGAGCTAGCTAAAACAACAGGTAAGATAACAGCAGCAATAACAGGGTGCTAGTCTAACACAGCAACAACAGGTAAAAATGGCGACGACTAGGCAGAGAGGGTCGGATTAACTACACACAGATCCTGAGTTAAAGCACAGAGCCGACAGATAAAACACAAATAAACAGAATGGAGTACCGTGAATTAATGGACAGTCAAGCATGCATCAGCTATGTAGCCAAGTGATCATAGTGTCCAGGGGGCAGCCGTAGATGGAGCAGGGAGGCCTCCACTAAGCTAGCACGCGGCGTTTAAAGTTAGTAGCCCGGGGGGTGGTCTGCTCAGACGGAGGGGGTCTGCTCAGACGTGGTCGTGTCGACAGAGAATCCAAGCCAGATGGCGATGGCGAAAGAGAGGTTGTGAATTGTAGAATTGTGTTTGCTAACTGGTGCTAGCTTCGTGGCAGTGGCGCTAGCTGCGCTAGCCGCAAGCTAGCTGTGAGGATCAGAAGCAGTGGCTCAGGGATTACGGCAGGAATCCGGCGTTGTTGTCGAGAGACAGTCCGATGCTGGTAAATTGGTGAGTAATATCCAGGCTAATAACAGGGCTGGTGTCTGTGCAGAAGGTAAAAGCTACTAGCAGCGGCAAAAAAAATTGCTAAATTAGCTTGTAGCTGGTATTGTAGCCCAAGAATTCGCTGGTAGACCTCTTCAGCTAGCCGGCAGATGGGCCTAGCTCGAGGCTAGCTCAAGGCTAACTGGTGCTTGCTTCGGGACAGAGGTGTTAGCCAGTAGTAGCCACTCGGTTGCAGCTAGCTAGCTGTGATGATACGGTGTAATTGTCCAGAGCTTGCGTCAGGAATCCGGTGATGTGGTAGAGAAAAAGCAGTCCTATATGCTCTGGGTTGATATCGCGCTTGCAAACTGGCAGGTATTGGCCCGGTATTGAAGCTGGCTGTGTCCGAGTTGAGGGTGAAGACCGCAGCAGTGGCTAACTGACTACTAGCTAGTAGCTAGTAATCTGGCTAGCTTCTGATTGGGGTTACGGTTCTAAAGTATAAAAAAAATAGCAGGTCCGTACCACATTGGGTGAGGCGGAATGTAGGAATGTATATTCAGTTCCTAGATGGAAAGTGAAATTAAAATATATACGAAATGTATACGAAAAATACGAAGACTATTTACTATTTACTATTTACACGCGACAGGACAATACAAACACACGTCCGACTGCTACGCCATCTTGGATACATTTCCCCGGGCATTGAAACAGCCAATTATGCCGACTCCGGAGTGTGAAGAGGTAGGTCTGCGGTGGACAGGGAGCCAAAGGTGACATAGAAAGCGGGAGAGCTCTCAACTCTCGCTCCTTGACTTAATAATAGTACCTACCAGCCCAGGCCTCTCAACCACCAACACTACTCCCTCTATTGTGACTATTTATAGCTGGCCAACCTTTAGCTTGCTGGGCCCCTGTCCAAGTACCCTCTCTCTCAGGCTCTGTTGGTGGAATTATTGGAGGCTAGCTCATCCTCTCCCTATTTGTAACATTTCTACCAATATTACCCTATAAAATAAATACTTTACCCAAGACTATAATGATTATTTCCCATTGACTGATGGTGTTGTTTAACATCCCCTAACAATACAGTTTGCTGGTTCTTCTGAACCCTGATATGATTACATGTTATACAATGGGTGGTTCTAATCCTGAATGCTGATTGGTTAAAACCGCATTCCAAACGGTGTCTATTCCAAAAGTTACCGCTAAATCTATGATGTTAAAATGCTTATTTACTCTGTTCCATCTGACTGAGCAATTCACTGTCTAATCAGCCCAGCTAGGCAATATATAAACTTGATCTTCACTATAAAAAGCATCTAGACATTATCTCACATTTATTTTAGACTAAAATATCATTTTCAACAGCGGAGATTTGTATAAACATTGTTGTCTGTCTCTCCGAATTTTGCAACATTGCTTCAATAATCAAATTCGATCTCCAGCTGTCCCATAGTAATGAACATGTCGGGAGTCAGGATGAGACAGACAGACAGGCAACGTTTCTCAGCCGGTCTAAATCATGAATCAGCTGGCATAATTTAATGGAAATATACAATATACATATGTCAATTCAAAAAAATGAAAACGAAACAAAGTACTCTATTATATGTTCTTAAAGTCGTCGTTCAGCCACGACTCGGTGAAACATAAGATATTACAGTTGTGTATGTCCCGTTGGTAGGATAAACGTGCTTTACTTCGTCCCATTTATTTTCCAGCGATTGAACGTTAGTTAGTTAGCTAGCAGGACAAAGGCATGGGCAGATTAGCCACTCGTCGCCTGATCCTCACAAGGCACCCTGATCTCTTTCCGCGAAATCTGCGTTTCCTTCTCCAGCGAATAAAGTGGATCTGGGCCTGGTCGAGTGTCTGTATTATATCCCTCCCGTCCGACTCATTGAAGAAGAACTCTTCAAACAGTTTGAGGTGAGCATCGCAGTTCTGATGTCCAGAAGCTCTTTTTGGTCATAAGAGACGGTAACAGCAACATTATGTACAAAACAAGATACGAACAGTGCATTTATTTATTTTTTTAATAGCATGGTTGGTTAAGAGCCGATAAGACGGCAACCACCCCCTCCGGCGGAGTCACTGTATCTAATTCAGGGCAGTTTACAGCTTAAACTAGAGTTTTGTACTAACTTGAAAACAGTAATAACATTCTTCATTACATTGTGTTGTTGTAGCCTAGGTAGCATATATTTATTGTCCTTTAAAAACTGAATCAATGGGGTAGCTTTTCGGAGCTGCGTGCCAGGGGACAGGGAAGGAGCGCGCTCAGCACAGCCTCAGCGCAACCAGCACATAGGCTACCTATGATTTCGCTATCTGATCAAACTTTTTTTCCTAGGAAGTCCTAGGAAAAGTCCTAGGAAAAGCCAGTCCTAGGAAAAGCCAGACTACAAAAGCTTGTTGGACGCTTATTTAGGCTTATTTTATTTACTAATAGCCTATTGGATGAGAGATGCACGCTTGCTCTTGCTTGCTGAATGTAAAATAGACTACAGCATTAACGGACAGAGAAGCCCATCTTTTCCTATAGTAGGACTATCTTAGCACCGATAGGCTACATCCTGACAAAATACACCGTATGAGTGGTCTGCTAATGTACCTTTCTGGACCTTCTAAACTTTCCAGATTTGACCCAAAACTGATCCAAAAGGTTGCATAATCAGGCCTAGGCTGATTATTTCATCTTTATTTCAACTAGGCAAGTCAGTTAAGAACAACTTCTTATTTACAATGACGGCCTCTACCCTGACCAAACCCTTCACAAACTCAGATGGCGCTGGGTCAATTGTGCACCGCCCTATGAACCCGGGTCTGTAGTGACGCCTCTAGCACTGTGATGCAGTGCTTCAGACCACGGTGCCACTCTGTCCCCAGTTATTTAGGCATGAAACTAAACAGGACACGTGACCAGTTATTCAAATTAGCCTACATCACTGCTGATTACAGCCTATGTGTTTTCACTTGATAACAATAATAAATTCCTCATTGCACTGTGTTGTTGTAGCCCAGGTAGACTAATTATTTTTGTCTAAAAACGTAGGCTTAATCAATAGTTGAGTGTTGCGTGATGTGGTACCAAAGAGCAAAGCATGGTGGAAGAAACACATCTACCATTTCATTTTATTCATGTATTTCTTGCACTTTGACTGGTCTAAATATTTACCCTACATAGCGCTAACATTTAGGTAATGACAGGCCTACAGCATAGGCCAAATGAACTGTTGGGGAAAATTGAGGAGAGAAAGTGAGTTGGTGTGATCACCTTTGGCCGGTTATGCTAACATTGTTTAGCTAATGCATTTCAATTTGCAAATAGTTGCACAGGACAGACCGAGAGCACAGTGGAAAAGAAGACCCAAAGGAATTGACAACCATTAGAAAAATGGAGATCACTTCAGCAAAGAAGGCAGTATTGACATGCTTTAAAAGACTTGCAGGCTAAACGTCAGTTTGTTGTTGAATTGCTACATTTACATATGAGTTACTATATTATTTTTCATTAGGTCTACATGTACAGTTGCCAGTTGTCAGTTGTCACTGTGACAATGAACACACCCTGAACGCACATATGGTCTATTTTTGACCTTATTAATAGGTAGCATGCAGTATGATGTGTTGATCAGCTCATTGACAGGTGTAGGACTCTACGATAAACGTTACACTTTCTTCTAGTGTGTGGGTGCTAACAAACGTTGTATAGTTAGACTATGTAGCCTATAGTTTATTGTTACACTTGTACTTGTTTATTTTACTTTCATGCTCTATAAATGTACTCTTTCTAATAATTTACTCCGGTATCTTGCGGCAAGTTTGCTTGCCACTGGAGTGTTGCAGCAGGAAAGTAAAGCGGAAGTCGAAAGTAAAGCGGAAGTCGAATCCATCACTTCCGTTGTTTGGCAGTGCCCATAGCAACTATCGAAAAGGATTGTCTAGAAGGGCATACCAGAATGGAAATTAAAACCAGATAACAGGACAGTTGGAGAAGATTTCGGGAAACCTTGAAATTGTGACGAAATATGCGCCTACACAGTACATGCTACAAAATTACAGAAAGCTAAACCAACAGCTACACAAACTGAAATTGGATACCTTGTAAACGCAGGTCCAACGAGGGAAAAACTATCTAGCATTGATTTGTTTTCGCAGAGACATATTTGGGAGCATCTGATGACCTAATGTGGTGAGCGATGAACATGAATTTCTCCTTTCCCCTCCACCGCTAAAGCTGTCAAATCATCCCACATGTTTCCGGTTTGACCAGCTGTTTTCAGCAACTGATATTTTTGAATTCGGTTGTCATATTTCCTAGCAACAAACTATTCAGCTAGCTTCTAGCCTAGTGTTTGATATGCAATGCGATCTCCTCATAATTAACAGTGCTACTATTTGTTTTGCAACAGTTGGGGGTTGTATAAACCTACCTGTCTAACAATGTATGATTTAAAAAATGCAATCTCTCCTGCGCCAGTAGGCTAGCTAGCCCAAGAATGAATGTGAAACTAATAATTCACCATGGAAACCGCAAACACTCTTTCAGAAATATTATTCCCTTCTTGTACATTTTTACCCCACAAAAATGGTTAAAAGTATATTGTTTGTAGCCCTGACTCCTGCTTCAGTAGGAGAGCTATCTGTCCCTCTTTTTGTGTGTCCGACAGTTTTCCATTTATATATAAATAATTAAAACATGAAAGTAATGTATCTTTCAGTACTTCATAAAAAGTTTGATGGAATGCCATCAGCACCTCGGATTTTTCCCCTTCTGAAAAGAATCAATTGCCAACCATAGTTCGTCGTTTGTAATTAGGCCTTCACAAGATGCGTTTTCTGTCGCAGATAGTTTTAAATAAAAAACATTTGGGGGGGAGAAGAATATCATAAAACGTAGTGTAAAGTACTTTAGAAGAAAATTGTTTAAAATATTTTACTTTCTCATTCTAAATCTCTTTTGGTGAGATGAGGATTTTTCTAGAGTCTGTCATAGTTACATGGAGGGCTATAAACTGATGGTCTGATCGCATTCGATCCTCAAACCTCAACTTTATTCACTTTGCTACCATTGAAAAGAATACAGAAAAGAATCAATCTAACTAGCTGTATTATCTTACCAGGTCTGGGTTTTTAAGCCTCCAAATATCCATCAATTCCAATGTGTCCATAATATTTGTAATCTCTTTGAGTGCTAGAGGGTCATTGTTAGTAGTATGATTGACTTTATGGTCCATTGACATACTTAAAACCGTATTGTAGTCCCGTAGCATTATAATATAGTTGTTTGTATCTTGCAGACTGATTTGATTATTTTAAATGTTTTCAAATTAAGTTTGGATAGTCGTTATTCGGTCCATATAGATTTATGAGCCATAACTGTTTATCATCATGTAGTATATTCAAGGCAATACAACGGATTATTTAAACGGATAGTACCTCAGTATCCAAATAGTTTTTGAATAGGATCATAATACCTTTTGAATTTCTTAACCCATGACTGAAATAGATTTTACCATGGCATTATTTTTCCCAGGCCACTTCGTCAGAAGATATTGAATGAGTTTCTGAAAGACAATACATGTGGTAATCCTTCTCCTTCAGCCATGCACAAACTGCTCTTATTTTCTTATTATCAGCCAAACCATTGGAATTATAGCTAGCTATACTTATTTCACCGATTAGCATGATGGGTTACATTTTAAAATACTTATCACTGTTCTTACCACCATTTTGAAATACTTATCACTGTTCTTACCACCATTTTGAAATACTTATCACTGTTCTTACCACCATTTTGAAATACTTATCACTGTTCTTACCACCATTTTGAAATACTTATCACTGTTCTTACCACCATTTTGAAATACTTATCACTGTTCTTACCACCATTTTGAAATACTTATCACTGTTCTTACCACCATTTTGAAATACTTATCACTGTTCTTACCACCATTTTGAAATACTTATCACTGTTCTTACCACCATTTTGAAATACTTATCACTGTTCTTACCACCATTTTGAAATACTTATCACTGTTCTTACCACCATTTTGAAATACTTATACTTATACATACTAACTCTAAAAAGACTTCCAGTTGTCCTCTAATACCCCTCCCACAAAAACAAAAAAAGAATAACAAGACATAAAAAAAGAACAATATATCCCTCCCCCTTAAATACTTACATTTACCTGACTCTCTTATCCAGACAGAGTGCATACATTTTTATACTTTTTTCGTACTGGTCTCTCTTGGGAATCGAACCCGCAAATCTGGCATTGCAAGTGCCATGCGCTACCAACTGAGCCTGCATGAATCTGTGCTGTGGACTCACTCTGTGTGCAATAATAATGTTTAACATGATTTTTGAATGACTTCCTCATCTCTGTACTCCACACATACAATTATCTGTAAGGTCCCTCAGCTGAGCAGTGAATTTGAAACACAGATTCAACCACAAAGACCAGGGAGGTTTTCCAAAGAAGGGCTCCTATTGTTATAAAAAAATATACTGTATATATATATATTTTATATTGAATATCCCTTTGGCATGGTGAATTTATTAATTAAACTTTGGATGACTTATCAATACACTCAGTCACTACAAAGATACAGGTGTTCTTCCTAACTCAGTTGCCGGAGAGGAAGGATACCACTCAGGGATTTCACCATGGTGACTTTCCAAGGCTGTTATAGGAGAAAACTGAGGATGGATCAACAACATTGTAGTTACTCCACAATATTAACCTAAATGACAGAGTGAAAAGAAGCAAGCCTGTACAGAATACGAATATTCCAAAAGATGCATCCTGTTTGCAATAATGCACAAATGTAAAACTGCAAAAAAATGTGACAAAGAAATTAACTTCATGTCCTGAAAACAAGTATTATATGTGGGTCAAATCCAACACAAAACATCACTTGCTTGTCATCAGCAAGGACTAGGGAGTTATGTTTTAGGATGAAAATGAACAGAATAGGGCTAAGCACAGGCTTGGTTCGGTCTGCTTTCAAAACAGAAACTGGGAGACAAATAACATTTTTTGCAGGACAATAACCTGAAACACAAGGCCAGATGTACACTTGAAGTTTCTTACCAAGACGACATTGTTCCTGAGTGGCCTAGTTACAGACTTGAACGTGGCTGTCTAGCAATGATCAACAACCAACTAGACAGAGCTTGAATCATTTTTTAAGTAACAATGTGCAAATATTGTACAATCCAGGTTTGCAAAGCTCTTAGAGACTTACCCCAAAAAACGCATATCTGTATCCACTGTCAAAAATGTATTGACTTAGGGGTGTGAATAAGTATGTAAATGAGCTATTCTGTATTTTGTTTTCAATACATTTGCCAAAATGTCTAAAAACATGTTTTCACTTTGTCTTTATGAGTTATTGTGGGTAGATGGATGAAAAAAAAATATTTTATCAATTTTGAATCAGGCTGTAACACAAAAGGTGAAATAAGTCAAGGGGTCTGAATACTTTCTGAAGATATTTTTATCCCAATTATACGGCTGTTATAAAGGCAGACAGCTTCATGGCAAAAGCGATTTTTAAGTTTTGAGATAAAGCACAAACATGCTCTCGTTGCCATTATATTGGACGATGCCGAGATATCTCTGGCACTCGCTGAAGCACTGAGTCCAGATGCCTGCTATTTAGTGACAGCTGCATTTGTGTCCATTTAACTAATAGACTGATATTTAAATGCATCTGTTCAAATGAGGCAGTATGAACGCCAAGCAGGCACATTTGTGAGTGGAGACTACTGACATTTTCACAGGGAGTGAAAATAACAAATGTAAAAATAGGTGCTTGCCGTTCATTAAGCCGCATTATCATGAGATATGTATAATTCCATGGGTGGCATTTCAAGCCCCGTGATTCTTTAATTTTTTTTGTGGTGGGGGGGGGGGGGGGGGTAAAATCTTGGTTCATTGTGTGTAATGATGGTGATTGAAAACCTCATCAAGGATTTGAATGAAAGGTCAAGGTCTTTCTAAAGTCATTGACGCACAAAGAAGGAATTTAAAGCATATAACATCAGTTGTGATGTATATATCAAAGAAGTACTTCATGTGAAATCTGGTACTGAATTGTCTTGTACTCACATTAGTTTAAGTTGTTTTCCCTTGAGGTCAACATACACTATCGAGTAAACAGACAAATATGAATGGGTGTGGTGGTAAGATAATAAATACATGATTTTGTCTTCAATAAACCTCTATCGTTAAGAAACTTCTCTTCATGTTAACTTAGCCATGTTCTCGGTCTTGCTAACTGAGTGTTTTATTGGAGTAAGACAGACCACTTCTCCACAATGCACTGGCTGAGACTTCCAGAAGATAAGCGCTAATGAAGGAACCTGGCCACTGCGGATTGGCCATACTGTATTGCAATCAAAGACACACGCACACACACTTGAACAAACCCACACACACTTGAACACACACACACCCACACACACACACACACACACACAACACACACACACAAAATTAAACACGTTTTCTATATGCACTCAAACACAGTCATATACACTTTATCCTTATTGTACTTATGACTAGTATGTTTCATTTGATATCCAGCTGGTTCACTCCTCATATCCAGCTGGTTCTGCATTTGATCACTCCTCATATCCAGCTGGTTTTGTATTGGATCATATCCAGCTGGTTTTGTATTGGATCATATCCAGCTGCTTTTGTATTTGATCATATCCAGCTAGTTCTGTATTTGATCATATCCAGCTGGTTCTGTATTTGATCATATCCAGCTGGTTCTGTATTTGATCATATCCAGCTAGTTCTGTGTTTCATAAAATCCAGCTGGTTCTGTATTTGATCATATCCAGCTAGTTCTGTGTTTCATAATATCCAGCTGGTTCTGTATTTGATCATATCCAGCTAGTTCTGTATTTCATAAAATCCAGCTGGTTCTGCATTTGATCATATCCAGCTAGTTCTGTGTTTCATAAAACCCATCTGGTTCTGTATTTGATCATATCCAGCTGGTTCTGTATTTGATCATATCCAGCTAGTTCTGTATTTCATAAAATCCAGCTGGTTCTGTATTTGATCATATCCAGCTAGTTCTATATTTAATAAAATCCAGCTGGTTCTGTATTTGATCATATCCAGCTGGTTCTGTATTTCATAAAATCCAACTGGTTCTGTATTTGATCATATCCAGCTGGTTCTGTATTTCATAAAATCCAGCTGGTTCTGTATTTGATCATATCCAGCTGGTTCTGTATTTGATCATATCCAGCTGGTTCTGTATTTGATCATATCCAGCTGGTTCTGTATTTGATCATATCCAGCTGGTTCTGTATTTGTATGAATCAGCCTCTTCTGTATTCCCCTCCTCTTGACCAATTCTAAGAGCTCTATGTTTACAGCTATTATTACAATTTCTGTCTGGAGAGAGAGAGAGAATGAAAGAGAGAGAGAGAGAGAGAGGGGGAATGAAAGAGAGAGAGAGAAAGAGAGAGAGAGCAAGGCAGCATGCGTAGAAGCCAATAATACAACAAACCGACATTACTTGGTATGCATGGAGCAGGGTGAGCGATCGTGTTATAAATTGGCATGTGGCGGTGGGCCAATGGTGCATTGCATTAGTCAGACGCCCTCGATGTAATAAAATGCAGGGTGAAGGGAAAAAAAGCTAAAACGTTAGCTCTCTGTAGATTGAGATCTTCAAAAGGACGGATAATACATCTAGACAGGAACCTTGGCTGAGACCAGCTAAGGAGATCATATCAGAGCACCGGCTTAGGCAGAACTAAATTAGATGACATTGACTTTGACAAATAATTTCCTCCTTCTGTATGCATATGGAGAGAGAGAGAAAAAAAAAAGAGGCCAAACGATTTCAAATTGGAATCTTGGATAAGACGTACACATCCTGGATAAGACGTATGCACCAAGTTGAGTTGGTGCACCAACAGTTTAAAAAACTTGAATAGAGATAAGAATGGAAAAGGAAGCACGGCGGTGGCGGCGGACGTCTGCGCATAATTCCCAGGATAAGCAAGGTCATCTATTATTTGGTTGCAGGCGTTAGTGTTGTGACGGGGGGTGATAAGATAAGTCGCTAAAACGATGAGACAATTTGAAGGCCTATTAACCCCTAAAGCAATCAGAAGAAAGGAGAGAGGTTTGGAGGCTGAGTTTGAACAGCCCTGTTGGAGTGGCTTACTCAACTAATTAACCTTCCTGCCATGATGATGTCATCACCGAGTGTCATGGAAGTGGAGAGCAAAGACACATATGGGATATTGATGGCCAGGCCTTTTCCAGTCGACATTACAGTGTCAGAAAGTGACACCATCCAAAGCTGATCCTAGACCAGACCCTTGCCCCCTACGGAAGCATCTATCACATTATAAAGCTACACTCAGAAGCAGATTATTACATTTTTATGACAGGACAATGGCATTATTTAAGTATGAAACCCGTCTGGTGAATGATTGATGTTTTCCACTTCTATGGTAAGGTGATGTAGCAGATTCTCAGCAGGATTCCGGAGCAGCCTGGTCAAGATTCTGGGATTCCGAAATATGTCATTTTTGGGGTTTCCATTACCACAAAAAAATAAAACGCTTGGTTTACTGACATTCCTGCATCCACCTGCTATGAATCATTCACAACTTTTGTTGCAAGTGTGATAGTGTGATACTGTGATACAAGTGTGATACTTTCAACAAAGTACTGAGTAAAGTGTCTGAATACTTATGTAAATGTAATATTTCATTATGTTTTTTTTTTTTATACATTTGCCACCCACCCCACCCCCCCAAAGTTGTTGCTTTATAATTATGGGTATTGTGTGTAGATTGATGAGGGGGGAAAAAACGATTTAATCCATTTTAGAATAAAACTCTAACGTAACAAAATGTGGGAAAATTCAAGGGATCTGAATACATTCCGAATGCACTGTACTGTGCAAATGAAATCTACCACAGCCTCTCTCACTGGCATAACATGCTGCTCCTGTGTGATACCATCGAAGGCATTATTAATGACGTTTTACACATATGTAAATATACACTGTGGGTGCCGGAGTCTGGCACATTCAGCGGTTAAGAGTTTGGTACTAGTAACACCAGGGTCATGGGTCAATTCGACAATGGATGCGTACACTGTTGTAAGTCACTTTGGATTAAAGCGTCTGCTAAATTAGCATACATTACATTACATACACTTGCCATCCCAACTCAAGACCACATATTTCCCCTGAAAAGACATGGTTCTGAGGAATGTTACTATGCAGGAAGGAGGAAGAACATGGATCTCAGGAATGTTACAATGCAGGAAGTAGGAAGAACATGGTTCTGAGGAATGCTACTATGCAGGCAGGAGGAAGAACATGGTTCTGAGGAATGCTACTATGCAGGAAGTAGGAAGAACATGGATCTGAGGAATGCTACTATGCAGGAAGGAGGAAGAACATGGTTCTGAGGAATGCTACTATGCAGGAAGTAGGAAGAACATGGATCTCAGGAATGTTACAATGCAGGAAGTAGGAAGAACATGGATCTGAGGAATGCTACTATGCAGGAAGGAGGAAGAACATGGTTCTGAGGAATGCTACTATGCAGGAAGTAGGAAGAACATGGATCTGAGGAATGTTACTATGCAGGAAGGAGGAAGAACATGGATCTGAGGAATGTTACTATGCAGGAAGTAGGAAGAACACATCTTATTAATAACGTGTTGTAATACACCTTGTCTCTTTGATACTGTTCGTAGTTCAGAGACTTCATTGTGGTATATTTCACAGTGTTGTTATTTCCATTCATGTCATTAAAGAGGGTGTGTGATCGACTCACAGCATAAACCAGTTGCGTTATGGGTAGTTACAAAACTTGCCCTAATCATACAACCAATGTCTTATTTTTCTGCTGCTCGAAAATAGATTTGAAAATAATTACTCTGTTGAATCCAAATATAGAACACACGAGACCCATGGGGGATCTTTCTAATCATGCGGATCAGATTCAGTGTGCAGCATGGTGCTGATTCCTGTCAGACAGACAGGAGGAGAAGTCCTGTAAATGGTCAACTACTGTGGCAGTCAGTGGTAGGTATCTAGTAAACAACAACACACGGTGCGCAGGAAGGAAGTGTATTTCTGGAAGGCTACAGTACGATTCAAAAAGAGGAATGAAAGGACAGATTTGAGTTGTTATTTGAAGTTAACGAGCCAGGTTTGGTTTATAGATTACTGTGATTGGCTATGGTGAAGGGGAGTGTGGAAAAGTAGGATCAAGGGAACTGGTTGAATAAGATTCAGTACTAATGGTGTGCAATCAAAAAAAGGGTAGAAAACCTAAATAAATTAATTAACATTTTTATCTTTTGAAAAAATAATTGATATGAACATGGACACTGTTCTTACGCAGATGGAGAATGGTTGCTTCTGGAGCTTGGCTGTCCTTCAATTACCGCTCATTTTGGCACTGTACGTTAACCATTATACTGTTTATAGAAGTGTCCATTACAATTTAAATGCCCACATGTCTGTGCATTGTCAGTCTGTGTTGATAGTGGCTCATCTTAAGTAAATGTATGTGTGATGAATACTCGGGGAGAAAAATGTGTAGATTCACGCGCAGGGCACGGCAGGTGTTTATTTCTCAGAAGGCAGGAATCGTGGTCACAGGCAGGCAATGGTCATACACAGGTAGGCAAACAGGCAGGTGAATCAAAACTAGGACTGAAGGCTATAGCTCTCTCACAACTCTCTCACAAACGAGCTGGGAAAAGGCTTAGTAGAGTCAAAGGGAACAATACCTCAGAAAGGCACAAACAGAATGAACTGAACTAAATAAGGAGCTGCAGAGACCAGGTGAGTAACTAACACAGGTGAAATCAATGAACACAAATGAAAGACGGGGCTACATTCAAGAACACAAAGAAACAGGGCTACGTTCAAGAACACAAAGAAACAGGGCTACGTTCAAGAACACAACGAAACAGAACACAAGGTTGACTAAACAAATAAATACAGAACCTTACAGTAGGGTAGGACATATGATTAAAAATAATGAATAGATACAGTACAACAACTCTGAAGGCCTAGTGATACAACGAAGCTGTTGAGAACATCTTGATCAATGTACATTTGAGCATTTTGAAGAATAAATGCGCCGACTAGGAGTGTCTTTGATAGTAAAACTAGATCCCTCGGGGAAAAAAATGGCAATTCGTGAACACACATTAGAAATTCATATATTGGATTGCTAAACATATTGTATTGCACAAGGGCATACAAAATTCAATAGATTTTTCATAAATAACCATAATAACTTAAAGAGGTGAACCAAATTGTATACAGAGGCAAAGTAATAAAAAAACGTAAAAAATGAATTGATTTAAATACGGTATCATTTGAAGTAATCAGGAAAGCCACTGAGCTTGTGAAAATAATTGCTTTTGTAAATTTACTACAACTAAATAACAACGCAAAAGTTAATGAGCACATTCCAGGACAAGATTACATCAAATTGATGTGAAATTAAATGCCTATAAATTAAATGGGTTCCTAGACATAATTGCCTACAGGCGTCGTTGTGATAAGGTTGAGCTGTATGGGATATTAAAGCAATATCAGTAGCAAATTATCTTTCTGATTACCTGAGATTGACTGTGAAATATCATTTGATTTGAATTATTTTGTCAGTTGTCTCGTTATTACTATGCAATAACAAATCAGTTTATGTTTACCAATAACCATGGTATGACCATTCACTCAATCATTTGTCTGTTTGATTAGAAGCTCCTACAGTAAATGTATTTAATAAAAATGTTCTAAAACGGATTGGTCAAAACAAGACTGTGATTGGTTGAGAGGTATTTTAAGCCGTGCTAAAAAAAAAGCAGTTTGCATCTAGGTTGGCCTATAATGCAAAACGAAGCTAGTCGTGAAGCTTTGTCATACCATTACAGTTGAATCAAGGTGATACGCATCGTTCTACTTGACATACTGTTGTTGATTGGACAGCACATGTTGCACCTGTACACAGCACCAATGGTTTTGCATCCAATCACATGCATCCTTGGACCAGAGGGATTTATTGGTAGACCTTTGATTGGAGTGGATATGTGCTGCTTTTATAGTTAATACAAATGTTAGCAGGTATCAATAATAATGATGTTGTCTAATACCAGACTTATGGCAAACGACAATGGAGACTGTGTGTGGTATCACTGGTCCTGTGTCTTAGTTATATCTACATTCTTCTTCTCGTTTGTTTGGTCTGTATTTATGTGGGTGATCCCATTAATATGTTGAGTGAGTACAGTCATTCGTTTGGTTGAGAGACGAGTTTAAATGCCTCAGTCTGACTAAGTCATTATGGATATTGTTCTGAGACTGAAATTCATCATCGGTTATAGGCTAACATCTGAATTGTAAATATTCATTTTTAATAAGTCGTGAGATTGCACGTGTGGAGTTTGATGCATTTGATAATGTGAGGGCTTTGGTGTAGATAGAACAAAACCACCTTGTTCTGCTCAGAATCTCACGTACAGTACCCACAGTCTACTATTAGAATCAATTGTCTGAAGCTTGGCAAACCAACTCTAACAGAAACAGGAAGTACAGCCACTTCATGATGCAACTCCTCAACCTCCATTGATGTCAAGGTTTTTCCAGCTCTTTGCTGATGCTTGACTTTGGTTCCACTTAATATCACTAAGTATTGTGTTTAGTAAAAACACGTAATCCCGTATGTGTATAACTTGCTGAGTACAATCTACTGATTGATTTTGTCCTTACAAAAGGGTTTTACTGGCAGAGGTATGGAACGCTTACTCAAGCCTGTCCTGTTGCACATTCGTTTTTATAGACGTTGCCGCACGATCAGCAAAATCCAGAAGCTTTCAGCTTCTCAGATTCCTATGTTAAATCCCTCTCGCTCTCTCTCTCTCTCAAACCCTCTGTACACCCAACAGCAGCCACACCGTCAAGCAGTCTAATCTACTGCAAGTCTCGTAAGGAATCAGTGTGAATGCCACCTAATTCTGAAACCTGTCACTCTGTGTTTGTTACCTATCTCCTGCTACTGCATCTCTATTTAATGAATAAGCAAATGCTACTGCACAAATTCCCTTAGCTGCCTCCCAAATTGGAGGTGATGTCCAACCAATCCTGTCAACATGTATTGGGTAAGTAGTACGTTTTTTTTGGATTCGCTTATTGTGATAAAGAGTTTGTTTTCATATCGTACTCTGAGAATACTTCAACTATGTTTTTATTCTTGCAAACCTTAAATATGTTGACCATGTTTTTGAACTTTGAACTCTGATAAAAAAATATATAAATACAGTGGGGAGAACAAGTATTTGATACACTGACGATTTTGCAGGTTTTCCTACTTACAAAGCATGTAGAGGTCTGTAATTTTTATCATAGGTACACTTCAACTGTGAGAGAAGGAATCTAAAACAAAAATCCAGAAAATCACATTGTATGATTTTTAAGTAATTAATTGGCATTTTATTGCATGACATAAGTATTTGATACATCAGAAAAGCAGAACTTAATATTTGGTACAGAAACCTTAGTTTGCAATTACAGAGATCATACGTTTCCTGTAGTTCTTGACCAGGTTTGCACACACTGCAGCAGGGATTTTGGCCCACTCCTCCATACAGACCTTCTCCAGATCCTTCAGGTTTCGGGGCTGTCGCTGGGCAATACGGACTTTCGGCTCCCTCCAAAGATTTTCTATTGGGTTCAGGTCTGGAGACTGGCTAGGCCACTCCAGGACCTTGAGATGCTTCTTACGGAGCCACTCCTTAGTTGCCCTGGCTGTGTGTTTCGGGTCGTTGTCATGCTGGAAGACCCAGCCACGACCCATCTTCAATGCTCTTACTGAGGGAAGGAGGTTGTTGGTCAAGATCTCGCGATACATGACCCCATCCATCCTCTCCTCAATACGGTGCAGTTGTCCTGTCCCCTTTGCAGAAAAGCATCCCCAAAGAATGATGTTTCCACCTCCATGCTTCACGGTTGGGATGGTGTTCTTGGGGTTGTACTCATCCTTCTTCTTCCTCCAAACACGGCGAGTGGAGTTTAGAGCAAAAAGCTCTATTTTTGTCTCATCAGACCACATGACCTTCTCCCATTCCTCCTCTGGATCATCCAGATGGTCATTGGCAAACTTCAGACGGGCCTGGACATGCGCTGGCTTGAGCAGGGGGACCTTGCGTGCGCTGCAGGATTTTAATCCATGATGGCGTAGTGTGTTACTAATGGTTTTCTTTGAGACTGTGGTCCCAGCTCTCTTCAGGTCATTGACCAGGTCCTGCCGTGTAGTTCTGGGCTGATCCCTCACATTCCTCATGATCATTGATGCCCCACGAGGTGAGATCTTGCATGGAGCCCCAGACCGAGGGTGATTGACCGTCATCTTGAACTTCTTCCATTTTCTAATAATTGTGCCAACAGTTGTTGCCTTCTCACCAAGCTGCTTGCCTATTGTCCTGTAGCCCATCCCAGCCTTGTACAGGTCTACAATTTATCCCTGATGTCCTTACACAGCTCTCTGGTCTTGGCCATTGTGGAGAGGTTGGAGTCTGTTTGATTGAGTGTGTGGACAGGTGTCTTTTATACAGGTAACGAGTTCAAACAGGTGCAGTTAATACAGGTAATGAGTGGAGAACAGGAGGGCTTCTTAAAGAAAAACTAACAGGTCTGTGAGAGCCGGAATTCTTACTGGTTGGTAGGTGATCAAATACTTATGTCATGCAATAAAATGCAAATTAATTACTTAAAAATCATACAATGTGATTTTCTGGATTTTTGTTTTAGATTCCGTGTCTCACAGTTGAAGTGTACCTATGATAAAAATGACAGACCTCTACATGCTTTGTAAGTAGGAAAACCTGCAAAATCGGCAGTGTATCAAATACTTGTTCTCCCCACTGTATATACTTATCAATACATTTATTTGATCGTATTTGCTTTAGTTAAGTAACGGTGAATGTCACAGAGATTAAGGCTAAACCACATTGTAAAGTATGTAACTGTTAACTATAAGGGGCTTTAAATGGTACATCAAAGGCCTTGACATTCATGGTATTCATATCAAACTGGTGACTGACATTTCATTTTCTATGCCCACAACCATGATTCTACCAGGAATTGAAAAGGGTTCTACCTGGAACCCAAAAGCTTTCTCCTATGGGGAAGAACCCGTTTTGAATACTTTTCATTGTATTATAGAGTGTGTTGTTTATTTTATTTTTGTCTTTAGTTTTTGTAATGTATTTTTTAAATATAAGTCTGTAATGTATATGTTAAGGTTTTAAATCTTCAGACTTTTCTTGCCCAGGGCAACTGGCAGAGGTAAACTGGCGACCCAGGTACCCTTATCATATGTTATATATGATTTGTTTTCACGTCTTGTCTTATCATCAGGTGACTGATAATGGCAAGGCGTCATAATCAACACTTTAAAATGAATAGATTTGGTAGATTGTTTTTCATTATTTTGACCTCCCCAAGTTATAATTATAAACTAACTCTAACATAACCTATTAGCCAGAAAAAACTCCAAACTAGGGCTGTGGTTGTCTTGACATTTTGTCAGCTGGTAACTGTCATGTAAATAATTGCAGGTCTGTTAGTTAACATAAACACAATAAGTATCTCCAGCCTTCAACGCATAGCCTACACACCACTGAGCTACCAAGCATAGCCTACACGCCACTGAGCTACCAAGCATAGCCTACACACCACTGAGCTACCAAGCATAGCCTACACACCACTGAGCTACCAAGCATAGCCTACACGCCACTGAGCTTCCACGCATAGCCTGCACGCCACTGAGCTTCCACGCATAGCCTGCACACCACTGAGCTTCCACGCATAGCCTACACACCACTGAGCTTCCACGCATAGCCTACACACCACTGAGCTTCCAAGCATAGCCTACACACCACTGAGCTACCAAGCATAGCCTACACGCCACTGAGCTTCCAAGCATAGCCTGCACGCCACTGAGCTTCCACGCATAGCCTGCATGCCACTGAGATTCCACGCATAGCCTACACGCCACTGAGCTTCCAAGCATAGCCTGCACGCCACTGAGCTTCCAAGCATAGCCTGCACGCCACTGAGCTTCCACGCATAGCCTACACACCACTGAGCTTCCAAACATAGCCTGCACGCCACTGAGCTTCCACGCATAGCCTGCATGCCACTGAGCTTCCACGCATAGCCTGCACGCCACTGAGCTTCCAAGCATAGCCTGCACGCCACTGAGCTTCCAAGCATAGCCTGGATGCCACTGAGTTTCCACGCATAGCCTGCAAGCCACTGAGCTTCCAAGCATAGCCTGCATGCCACTGAGCTTCCACGCATAGCCTACACGCCACTGAGCTTCCAAGCATAGCCTGCACGCCACTGAGCTTCCAAGCATAGCCTACACACCACTGAGCTTCCACGCATAGCCTACACACCACTGAGCTTCCACGCATAGCCTACACACCACTGAGCTTCCACGCATAGCCTACACACCACTGAGCTACCAAGCATAGCCTACACGCCACTGAGCTTCCACGCATAGCCTGCACGCCACTGAGCTTCCACGCATAGCCTGCACACCACTGAGCTTCCACGCATAGCCTACACACCACTGAGCTTCCACGCATAGCCTACACACCACTGAGCTTCCAAGCATAGCCTACACACCACTGAGCTACCAAGCATAGCCTACACGCCACTGAGCTTCCAAGCATAGCCTGCACGCCACTGAGCTTCCACGCATAGCCTGCATGCCACTGAGATTCCACGCATAGCCTACACGCCACTGAGCTTCCAAGCATAGCCTGCACGCCACTGAGCTTCCAAGCATAGCCTGCACGCCACTGAGCTTCCACGCATAGCCTACACACCACTGAGCTTCCAAACATAGCCTGCACGCCACTGAGCTTCCACGCATAGCCTGCATGCCACTGAGCTTCCACGCATAGCCTGCACGCCACTGAGCTTCCAAGCATAGCCTGCACGCCACTGAGCTTCCAAGCATAGCCTGGATGCCACTGAGTTTCCACGCATAGCCTGCAAGCCACTGAGCTTCCAAGCATAGCCTGCATGCCACTGAGCTTCCACGCATAGCCTACACGCCACTGAGCTTCCAAGCATAGCCTGCACGCCACTGAGCTTCCAAGCATAGCCTACACACCACTGAGCTTCCACGCATAGCCTACACACCACTGAGCTTCCACGCATAGCCTACACACCACTGAGCTTCCAAGCATAGCCTACACACCACTGAGCTACCAAGCATAGCCTACACGCCACTGAGCTTCCACGCATAGCCTGCACGCCACTGAGCTTCCACGCATAGCCTGCACACCACTGAGCTTCCACGCATAGCCTACACACCACTGAGCTTCCACGCATAGCCTACACACCACTGAGCTTCCAAGCATAGCCTACACACCACTGAGCTACCAAGCATAGCCTACACGCCACTGAGCTTCCAAGCATAGCCTGCACGCCACTGAGCTTCCACACATAGCCTGCATGCCACTGAGCTTCCACGCATAGCCTACACGCCACTGAGCTTCCAAGCATAGCCTGCACGCCACTGAGCTTCCAAGCATAGCCTGCACGCCACTGAGCTTCCACGCATAGCCTACACGCCACTGAGCTTCCAAACATAGCCTGCACGCCACTGAGCTTCCACGCATAGCTTGCATGCCACTGAGCTTCCACGCATAGCCTGCACGCCACTGAGCTTCCAAGCATAGCCTGCACGCCACTGAGCTTCCAAGCATAGCCTGGATGCCACTGAGTTTCCACGCATAGCCTGCACGCCACTGAGCTTCCAAGCATAGCCTGCATGCCACTGAGCTTCCACGCATAGCCTACACGCCACTGAGCTTCCAAGCATAGCCTGCATGCCACTGAGCTTCCAAGCATAGCCTACACACCACTGAGCTTCCACGCATAGCCTACACACCACTGAGCTTCCACGCATTGCCTACACACCACTGAGCTTCCAAGCATAGCCTACACACCACTGAGCTACCAAGCATAGCCTACACGCCACTGAGCTTCCAAGCATAGCCTGCACGCCACTGAGCTTCCACGCATAGCCTGCATGCCACTGAGCTTCCACGCATAGCCTACACGCCACTGAGCTTCCAAGCATAGCCTGCACGCCACTGAGCTTCCAAGCATAGCCTGCACGCCACTGAGCTTCCACGCATAGCCTACACGCCACTGAGCTTCCACGCATAGCCTACACGCCACTGAGCTTCCACCCATAGCCTGCATGCCACTGAGCTTCCACGCATAGCCTGCACGCCACTGAGCTTCTAAGCATAGCCTGCACGCCACTGAGCTTCCAAGCATAGCCTGGATGCCACTGAGTTTCCACGCATAGCCTGCACGCCACTGAGCTTCCAAGCATAGCCTGCATGCCACTGAGCTTCCACGCATAGCCTACACACCACTGAGCTTCCACGCATAGCCTACACGCCACTGAGCTTCCACGCATAGCCTACACACCACTGAGCTTCCACGCATAGCCTACACACCACTGAGCTTCCACGCATAGTCTGCACGCCACTGAGCTTCCACGCACAGCCTGCACGCCACTGAGCTTCCACGCATAGCCTGCACGCCACTGAGCTTCCACGCATAGCCTGCACGCCACTGAGCTTCCACGCATAGCCTGCATGCCACTGAGCTTCCAAGCATAGCCTGCACGCTGCTGAGCTTCCAAGCATAGCCTGCATGCCACTGAGCTTCGACGCATAGCCTGCACGCCGCTGAGCTTCCACGCATAGCCTACACGCCACTGAGCTTCCACGCATAGCCTGCACGCCACTGAGCTTCCACGCATAGCCTACACGCCACTGAGCTTCCACGCATAGCCTACACACCACTGAGCTTCCACGCATAGCCTGCAAGCCACTGAGTTTCCACGCATAGCCTACACGCCACTGAGCTTCCACGCATAGCCTGCACGCCACTGAGCTTCCAAGCATAGCCTGGACGCCACTGAGCTTCCACGCATAGCCTGCACGCCACTGAGCTTCCAAGCATAGCCTGCAAGCCACTGAGCTTCCACGCATAGCCTACACGCCACTGAGCTTCAACGCATAGCCTGCACGCCACTGAGCTTGCACGCATAGCCTGCACGCCACTGAGCTTCCACGCATAGCCTGCACGCCACTGAGCTTCCAAGCATAGCCTGCACGCCACTGAGCTTCAACGCATAGCCTGCACGCCACTGAGCTTCCACGCATAGCCTGCACGCCACTGAGCTTCCACGCATAGCCTGCATGCCACTGTGCTTCCACGCATAGCCTGCATGCCACTGAGCTTCCACGCATAGCCTACACGCCACTGTCCTTCCACGCATAGCCTGCACGCCACTGTTCTTCCACGCATAGCCTGCATGCCACTGTGCTTCCACGCATAGCCTGCACGCCACTGAGCTTCCAAGCATAGCCTGCACGCCACTGAGCTTCAACGCATAGCCTGCACGCCACTGAGCTTCCACGCATAGCCTGCACGCCACTGAGCTTCCACGCATAGCCTGCATGCCACTGTGCTTCCACGCATAGCCTGCATGCCACTGAGCTTCCACGCATAGCCTACACGCCACTGTCCTTCCACGCATAGCCTGCACGCCACTGTTCTTCCACGCATAGCCTGCATGCCACTGTGCTTCCACGCATAGCCTACACGCCACTGTCCTTCCACGCATAGCCTGCACGCCACTGTCCTTCCACGCATAGCCTACACGCCACTGAGCTTCAACGCATAGCCTGCACGCCACTGAGCTTGCACGCATAGCCTGCACGCCACTGAGCTTCCACGCATAGCCTGCACGCCACTGAGCTTCCAAGCATAGCCTGCACGCCACTGAGCTTCCACGCATAGCCTGCACGCCACTGAGCTTCCACGCATAGCCTGCACGCCACTGAGCTTCCACGCATAGCCTGCATGCCACTGTGCTTCCACGCATAGCCTGCATGCCACTGAGCTTCCACGCATAGCCTACACGCCACTGTCCTTCCACGCATAGCCTGCACGCCACTGTTCTTCCACGCATAGCCTGCATGCCACTGTGCTTCCACGCATAGCCTGCAAGCCACTGAGCTTCCAAGCATAGCCTGCACGCCACTGAGCTTCAACGCATAGCCTGCACGCCACTGAGCTTCCACGCATAGCCTGCACGCCACTGAGCTTCCACGCATAGCCTGCATGCCACTGTGCTTCCACGCATAGCCTGCATGCCACTGAGCTTCCACGCATAGCCTACACGCCACTGTCCTTCCACGCATAGCCTGCACGCCACTGTTCTTCCACGCATAGCCTGCATGCCACTGTGCTTCCACGCATAGCCTACACGCCACTGTCCTTCCACGCATAGCCTGCACGCCACTGTCCTTCCACGCATAGCCTGCACGCCACTGTCCTTCCACGCATAGCCTGCACGCCACTGTTCTTCCACGCATAGCCTGCATGCCACTGTTCTTCCACGCATAGCCTGCATGCCACTGTGCTTCCACGCATAGCCTACACGCCACTGTCCTTCCACGCATAGCCTGCACGCCACTGTCCTTCCACGCATAGCCTGCACGCCACTGTCCTTCCACGCATAGCCTGCACGCCACTGTCCTTCCACGCATAGCCTGCACGCCACTGTCCTTCCACGCATAGCCTGCACGCCACTGTCCTTCCACGCATAGCCTGCACGCCACTGTTCTTCCACGCATAGCCTGCATGCCACTGTTCTTCCACGCATAGCCTGCATGCCACTGTGCTTCCACGCATAGCCTACACGCCACTGTCCTTCCACGCATAGCCTGCACGCCACTGTTCTTCCACGCATAGCCTGCATGCCACTGTTCTTCCACGCATAGCCTGCATGCCACTGTTCTTCCACGCATAGCCTGCACGCCACTGTTCTTCCACGCATAGCCTGCACGCCACTGTTCTTCCACGCATAGCCTGCACGCCACTGTTCTTCCACGCATAGCCTGCACGCCACTGTTCTTCCACGCATAGCCTGCACGCCACTGTTCTTCCACGCATAGCCTGCACGCCACTGTTCTTCCACGCATAGCCTGCACGCCACTGTCCTTCCACGCATAGCCTGCACGCCACTGTTCTTCCACGCATAGCCTGCACGCCACTGTTCTTCCACGCATAGCCTGCATGCCACTGTTCTTCCACGCATAGCCTGCACGCCACTGTTCTTCCACACATAGCCTGCACGCCACTGTCCTTCCACGCATAGCCTGCACGCCACTGTTCTTCCACGCATAGCCTGCATGCCACTGTTCTTCCACGCATAGCCTGCACGCCACTGTTCTTCCACGCATAGCCTGCACGCCACTGTTCTTCCACGCATAGCCTGCACGCCACTGTTCTTCCACGCATTGCCTGCACGCCACTGTTCTTCCACGCATAGCCTGCACGCCACTGTTCTTCCACGCATAGCCTGCATGCCACTGTTCTTCCACGCATAGCCTGCACGCCACTGTTCTTCCACGCATAGCCTGCACGCCACTGTTCTTCCACGCATAGCCTGCACGCCACTGTTCTTCCACGCATAGCCTGCACGCCACTGTTCTTCCACGCATAGCCTGCATGCCACTGTTCTTCCACGCATAGCCTGCACGCCACTGTTCTTCCACGCATAGCCTGCACGCCACTGTTCTTCCACGCATAGCCTGCACGCCACTGTTCTTCCACGCATAGCCTGCACGCCACTGTTCTTCCACGCATAGCCTGCACGCCACTGTTCTTCCACGCATAGCCTACACACCTCCTGGCTTCCACATAGCCTACACACCTCCTGGCTTCCACATAGCCTGCACGCCACTGTCCTTCCACACATAGCCTGCACGCCACTGTTCTTCCACGCATAGCCTACACACCTCCTGGCTTCCACATAGCCTACACACCTCCTGGCTTCCACATAGCCTACACACCTCCTGGCTTCCACATAGCCTACACACCTCCTGGCTTCCACATAGCCTGCACACCTCCTGGCTTCCACATAGCCTGCACACCTCCTGGCTTCCACATAGCCTGCACACCTCCTGGCTTCCACATAGCCTGCACACCTCCTGGCTTCCACATAGCCTGCACACCTCCTGGCTTCCACATAGCCTGCACACCTCCTGGCTTCCACATAGCCTGCACACCTCCTGGCTTCCACATAGCCTGCACACCTCCTGGCTTCCACATAGCCTGCACACCTCCTGGCTTCCACATAGCCTGCATGCCACTGATCTTCCACATAGCCTGCACGCCACTGATGCAGACCTTTGGAACATCTACTTTCATAATTCTAATAAATCCATTTAATATAGTCTACACCTTCACAATAAAGCCATTATTCATTGTAGGCATGTCTAAAGAAAAATGATATTTCTATTTTATTTTTATTTCACCTTTGTTTAACCAGGTAGGCTAGTTGAGAACAAGTTCTCATTTGCAACTGCAACCAGGCCAAGATAAAGCATAGCAGTTCGACACATACAACAACACAGTTACACATGGAATAAACAAACAAAAAACAAAAAAGTCTATATATAGTGAGTGCAAATGAGATAAGATAAGAGAATTAAGGCAATAAATAGGCCATGGTGGCAAGTAATTACAATATAGCAATTAAACACTGGAATTGTAGATGTGCAGAAGATGAATGTGCAAGTAGAGATACTGGGGTGCAAAGGAGCAAGATAAATAAATACAGTATGGGGATGAGGTAGTTGGATGGGCTGTTTACAGGCTGGCTATGTGCAGGTGCAGTGATCTGTGAGCTGCTCTGACAGCTGGTGCTTAAAGCTAGTGAGGGAGATATGAGTCTCCAGCTTCACTGATTTTTGCAGTTCGTTCCAGTCATTGGCAGCAGAGAACTGGAAGGAAAGGCGGCCAAAGTATGAATTGGCTTTGGAGGTTACCTGCGAGATATACCTGCTGGAGCGCGTGCTACGAGTGGGTGCTGCTATGGCGACCAGTGAGCTGAGATAAGGCGGGGCTTTACCTAGCAGAGACTTGTAGATGACCTGGAGCCAGTGGGTTTGGCGACGAGTATGAAGCGAGGGCCAACCAACGAGAGCGTACAGGTCGCAGTGGTGGGTAGTATATGGGGCTTTGGTGACAAAACGGATGGGACTGTGATAGACTCCATCCAATTTGTTGAATAGAGTGTTGGAGGCTATTTTATAAAGGACATCGCCGAAGTCGAGGATGGGTAGGATGGTCAGTTTTACGAGGGTATGTTTGGAGCATGAGTGAAGGATGCTTTGTTGCGAAATAGGAAGCCGATTCTAGATTTAATTTTGGATTGGAGATGCTTAATGTGAGTCTGGAAGGAGAGTTTACAGTCTAACCAGACACCTAGGTACTGTATTTGTAGTTATCCACATATTCTAAGTCAGAAACGTCCAGAGTAGTGATGCTGGACGGGCTGTCAGGTGCGGGCAATGATCGGTTGAAGAGCATGCATTTAGTTATACTTGCATTTAAGAGCAGATGGAGGCCACGGAAGGAGAGTTGTATGGCATTGAAGCTCGTCTGGAGGTTAGTTAACACAGTGTCCAACGAAGGGCCAGATGTATTCAGAATTGTGTCGTCTGCGTAGAGGTGGATCAGAGAATCACCAGCAGCAAGAGTGACATCATTGATGTATACAGAGAAGAGAGTCGGCCCGAGAATTGAACCCTGTGGCACCCCCATAGAGACTGCCAGAGGTCCGGACAACAGGCCCTCCGATTTGACACACTGAACTCTATCAGAGAAGTAGTTGGTAAACCAGGTGAGGAAATCATTTGAGAAACCAAGGCTGTTGAGTCTGCCAATAAGAATCTGCTGATTTACAGAGTCAAAAGCCTTGGCCAGGTCGATGAATACGGCTGCACTGTAATGTCTCTTATCGATGGTGGTTATGATATAATTTCGGACCTTGAGCGTGGCTGAGGTGCACCCATGACCAGCTTTGAAACCAGATTGCATAGCGGAGAAGGTACGGTGAGATTCGAAATGGTTGGAAATCTGTTTGTTAACTTGGCTTTCGAAGACCTTAGAAAGGCAGTGTAGGATAGATATAGGTCTGTAGCAGTTTGGGTCTAGAGTGTCTCCCCCTTTGAAGAGGGGGATGACCGCTGCAGCTTTCCAATCTTTGGGAATCTCAGACGATACGAAAGAGAGGTTGACCAGGCTAGTGATAGGGGTTGCAACAATTTCGGCAGAAAGTTTTAGAAAGAGAGGGTCCAAATTGTATAGCCTGGCTGATTTGTAGGGGTCCAGATTGTGCAGCTCTTTCAGAACATCAGCTATCTGGATTTGGTCGAAGGACAAATCGGGGAGTGGGGAGTGCAGGGCTGTTGACCGGGGTAGGGGTAGCCAGGTGGAAAGCATGGCCAGCCGTTGAAAAATGCTAATTGAAATTCTCAATTATAGTGTATTTATCGGTGGTGACAGTGTTTCCTAGCCTCAGTGCAGTGGGCAGCTGGAAGGAGGTGCTCTTATTCTCCATGGACTTTACAGTGACCCAGAACCTTTTTGAGTTTGTGCTATACAGGATGCAAATTTCTGCTTGAAAAAGCTAGCCTTAGCTTTCCTAACTGCCTGTGTATATTGGTTCCTAACTTCCCTAAAAAGTTGCATATCACGGTGGCTATTCGATGCTAATGCAGTCAGGTCTGGATAGAACCAAGGGCTATATCTGTTCCTGGTTCTACATTATTTGAAAGGGGCATGCTTATTTAAGATGGTGAGGAAGACACTTTTAAAGAATGACCAGGCATCCGCTACTGACGAGATGAGGTCAATATCCTTCCAGGATACCTGGGCCAGGTCGATTAGAAAGGCCTACTCGCTGAAGTGTTTTAGGGAGCGTTTGACAGTGATGAGGGGTGGTCCTTTGACCGCGGACCCATTACGGATGCAGGCAATGAGGCAGTGATAGCTGACATCTTGATTGAAAACAGCAGAGGTATATTTGGTGGGCAAGTTGGTTAGGATGATATCTATGAGGGTGCCCGTGTTTAAAGATTTGGTGTTGTACTTGGTGGGTTCATTGATAATTTGTGTGAGATTGAGGGCATCAAGCTTAGATTGTAGGATGGCCGGGGTGTTAAGCATGTCCCAGTTTAGGTCAGTCAAGATTTGCTTATAATTCCGTGGCATTATTGTATATTATTTTAAGAATTGAGCAATAAATATAGCAGCATGAGACAGCTGGGTTCGTCTTTTAAATGGTGGCCAGTCAAAACTCTGTTTTCACACGCAATGACATGGCTTGTAAGAGCATGTTTCACTAGGCTCTGTAGGCTCATGTTCAACGCCTCCTAGGCCTATAGGCTACACTTAAGAGTAATTTGGCCGCTCTAGTTGTGATACAAACCTTATCAAAACATATAGACCTATGGGCTAGGCTATATGATGCATGCAACTCTGATTTGAAAAAGTCACGACAAATGTGTCCCTGCAGCAATGTTCCAACATCTAGTGGAAAGCCTTCCCAGAAGAGTGGAGGCTGTTATTTCTTCTTGCCGTAGACTACACACGCTGAGCATCATTCACAAGTGATAATATTCTGACCCATCAGACTATTTTCTTGTATTTGCATACTAAATAATATATGTTTGAAATGAGTTTTGATATAGAATGGGCCTTTATCATGCACCTGTCTGGAAACAGGGACAGGGGAAAAGAAGACATGTCGTCCGTTTACACTGGAGCAGTGAAAGGAGAATCCTTTCCCGCCGGTTTAGTTTCATGCCAGCCAAGTACAGTAGGCTACACTGGGTGTAAAGCGAAGCAATGTGCTTAATATTAGGAAAGTTGATAGTAAATATAGTAGGCCTAGCCAATAGAAAGCTGATGGGATTCTCATTTTTTATTAGAGGCCATGAAAATGTTGTTCTCTCACGCAATTGCTGAGCATAGACTATAAAAATGTTGCACACCATGGACTTATGGGAACACGTATGTCATTCCATGCACCAATCAGCTATGAGGAGCTGGTTCCCACTGAGCAACTGGTGATCCTATTCCGCTCAAACTCTGAATGCCGGGGACGATAGAGCGCTGACAACTAGGCCATTAACGCTGGCGTTGGGCTACGAAGGACCATCAGCGTCATCAGAGCACAGTTTTGGAGAAGCCTAGTTACCGGGATGCAAATGTCACATTTTGGCTGCGGACATGACTCGTGACTCGTGACTGCGGTCGTGACTCGTGACTCGTGACTGCCGGTGTGGCGGTAATATGGTCACACTCCAAACAGATTTTTGCTAAAAAAACAAAAGGTTAGCAAATGTGTTGTCAAAAAATGCATGTCCATGTAAAGAAAGCGTACTAGCAGCTGGCGGCATTTCCGTGACCCGTACTCACAGGTGCTTTATCCAAACCAGATAATCAGATACTCCAGTTAGTGTAATGAGTTCCAATGAGTTGAGAAATAAAGTTGAGAAATCGTTAGAAATAATATGTGCCCCTCTTTTCTCCTGAATGTATGTAATTTAAAATGTGTTTATTCTGTGGTTACTAGCGATATTTTATAAAAAAATATAAAAAAAAAAAAAAATGTAATTCTACAAAGAAAAATAATATGCGCAGTATTTCTCCGGACGTCTAGGGGGCCGTGGACCTCCAGTTGAATACCCCTGTTTTAAATGTATGGAAATTGTAAAGTACATTTGCCTGCAATTTATTTTTCCTTATCTGTCGGATCCCAACTAGCTGTCGCTTTTGGGGATCATAAATCACAGTGTTCAACTGGGTAGAGAACTGGTGACTGAGACGGCCATGGCATATGGTTTACATCGTTTTCATTCTCATCAAACCATTCAGTGACCACGCGTCCTATGGGGACGTAGCCATGGTAGCCAAAATAATGGCCTGCCCAGTATTTTTATACATGACCCTAAGCATGATGGGATATTACACGCTTAGTTAAATCAGGAACCACACCTGTGTGGAAGCACCTGCTTTTAACACACGTTGTGTCCCTAATATACTCAAGTGTTTCCATTATTTTGGCAGTTACCTGTACATGTACATGCAACTGGTAAAGGGTAGGCGTCAGTACATATAAATACAAGTACAGTTCATGATCATCCCAACATTTTAATTTCGATGGAAAAAAACATCCATATAAGGCCTTTATGCACACCCACTAAAATCATTAAGAACAAACTGAAATACACTCACTTACACACGCACACGCACACACACACACTCGCATATATATTAACTACAGAGTATTCATGCACACATGTATCAGATGTGTCTGTAGCATGGAAACAACTGTATGTTAGCAAGAGCTAATGCGACCATTACATCTTGAGCATGCTAGCTAACTCACTTGTACAGCAATCATACATACAAAAGCACATCACAGGAAGCCCCCCCCCCCCCCCCAATATCTAACAGGTACCATAACCATGAAATGTACATAGTGAACTTGTATACATTCTAAATGCGTAAATAGAATATATTTTTTCAGAACGTACCCTACCGCTTGCATAAAATACAAAAGTATGTGGACACATGCTCATCAAACATCTCATTCCAAAATCATGGGCATTAATATGCAGTTGTCCCCCCTTTGCCTGCTATAACAGCCTGCAGTCTTCTGGGAAGGCTTTCCGCTGCGGAGACTTGCTTGCATTCAGCAACAAGAGCATTAGTAAGGTCGGGAAATGATGTTGGGCGATTAGGCCTTCAGTCAGCGTTCCAATTCATCCCAAAGCTGTTCAATGGGGTTGAGGTCAGGGCTCTGTCCAGAAGAGTCATGTTCTTCCACACTGATCTCAACAAACCCTTTCTGTATGGACCTCGCTTTGTGCACGGGGGCATTGTCAGGAAAGGGCCCCTGAAACAGGAAAGGGCCTCCCCCAAACTGTTGCCACAAAGTGGGAAGCACAGAATCATCTAGAATGTCATTGCATGCTGTAGCGTTAAGATTTCCCTTCACTGGAACTAAGGGGCGTAGGCCAAACCATGAAAAACAGCCCCAGACCCCAGACTATTCCTCCTCCACCAAACTTAACAGTTGGCTCGCTGCCAACAGTTGGCTCTATGCCAGGAAGCGTTCTCCTGGCATTAGTCTGGCAAACCCATTTCATGAATGGGATTCCAAGATGGCTTAGCAGTTCAGACGTCATTTCTGTTTCGTATTGTCGTGTCCTGTATATATACAGTGGGGAGAACAAGTATTTGATACACTGCCGATTTTGAAGGTTTTCCTACTTACAAAGCATGTAGAGGTCTGTAATTTTTATCATAGGTACACTTCAACTGTGAGAGACGGAATCTCTCACAAAAATCCAAAAAATCACATTGTATGATTTTTAAGTAATTAATTTGCATTTTATTGCATGACATAAATATTTGATCACCTACCAACCAGTAAGAATTCCGGCTCTCACAGACCTGTTAGTTTTTCTTTAAGAAGCCCTCCTGTTCTCCACTCATTACCTGTATTAACTGCACCTGTTTGAACTTGTTACCTGTATAAAAGACACCTGTACACACACTCAATCAAACAGACTCCAATCTCTCCACAATGGCCAAGACCAGAGAGCTGTGTAAGGACATCAGGGATAAAATTGTAGACCTGCACAAGGCTGGGATGGGCTACAGGACAATAGGCAAGCAGCTTGGTGAGAAGGCAACAACTGTTGGCGCAATTATTAGAAAATGGAAGAAGTTGAAGATGACGGTCAACCACCCTCGGTCTGGGGCTCCATGCAAGATCTCACCTCGTGGGGCATCAATGATCATGAGAAAGGTGAGGGATCAGCCCATAACTACACGGCAGGACCTGGTCAATGACCTGAAGAGAGCTGGGACCACAGTCTCAAAGAAAACCATTAGTAACACACTACACCGTCATGGATTGAAATCCTGCAGCGCATGCAAGGTCCCCCTGCTCAAGCCAGCGCATTTCCAGGCCCGTCTGAAGTTTGCCAATGACCATCTGGATGATCCAGAGGAGGAATGGGAGAAGGTCATGTGGTCTGATGAGACAAAAATAGAGCTTTTTGGTCTAAACTCCACTCGCCGTGTTTGGAGGAAGAAGAAGGTTGAGTACAACCCCAAGAACACCCTCCCAACCGTGAAGCATGGAGGTGGAAACATCATTCTTTGGGGATGATTTTCTGCAAAGGGGACAGGACGACTGCACCATATTGAGGGGAGGATGGATGGGGCCATGTATCGCGAGATCTTGGCTAAAAACCTCCTTCCCTCAGTAAGAGCATTGAAGATGGGTCGTGGCTGGATCTTCCAGCATGACAACGACCCGAAACACACAGCCAGGGCAACTAAGGAGTGGCTCCGTAAGAAGCATCTCAAGGTCCTGGAGTGGCCTAGCCAGTCTCCAGACCTGAACCCAATAGAAAATCTTTGGAGGGAGCTGAAAGTCCGTATTGCCCAGCGACAGCCCCGAAACCTGAAGGATCTGGAGAAGGTCTGTATGGAGGAGTGGGCCAAAATCCCTGCTGCAGTGTGTGCAAACCTGGTCAATAACTACAGGAAACGTATGATCTTTGTAATTGCAAACAAAGGTTTCTGTACCAAATATTAAGTTCTGCTTTTCTGATGTATCAAATACTTATGTCATGCAATAAAATGCAAATTAATTACTTAAAAATCATACAATGTGATTTTCTGGATTTTTGTTTTAGATTCCGTCTCTCACAGTTGAAGTGTACCTATGATAAAAATTACAGACCTCTACATGCTTTGTAAGTTGGAAAACCTGCAAAATCGGCAGTGTATCAAATACTTGTTCTCCCCACTGTATATATTTACACCTTTCTTCGCATATCTTTTATATATTTTATTATCCAAGAACTCAACTACAAAAGCTTTCCTGCAAAAGCTTTCCTGCAACCCGCTTCACCAATTACAAAAAAGTATTATTTACCTCAAATCTGAAAATCCACCGTGGAAGCTAGCCAGGGGCTAATTCAGAAGCTAGCCAGAAAGCTAACCAGAAGCTATCCGATAGCTAGCCAGAAGCTAATCTGTAGCTGCCCAGAAATTAGCCGGTTTGCTGGCTAGCGTTGGTGTTTCAGCTGCCCACGTTTTGTGGTCATCAGCTATTCCTTTAGCTCGATAATCTACCGGCACTTTTGTGCAACGCGACTCGGACCGGAGCACTCCGGGACTTTTTTTTCTCTCTCAGTTTCCCCGGATTTCAGCCGCAGGCTCTGGACATTTGCAGCTAGCTAGCTGCAAACCGTGTGACTATTGGCTTACGTCGATCCCGGAGCAAACTCAAATCATTCTGGAGCTAGCCAGCTGAGGAGTTCCATCAGCCATTCCTGGGCTACAGTCACCTATCCGGACCCGTTTTTTTTTGTTTTGTTGTTGCTGCAGATACGGAGCCCCACCGGGCCTTCACGACTGACTGCCGACGTTATCTGCCCGAGGGAGTTATCCAACTGGCACCTCCGTCCCGACGTTACCTGAACGCTCATCTGGGGCCCGCTAACCGTTAGCTGTCTTATCGGCTGCTATCTGAATAAGTATATCGGACAATTATTATTATTATTATTATTATTTTTTTTTTTCTTGGGTCACTATATCTATTTTGCCAATTTGGATTGATCCCCTCTACCACACGGAACCCCACTAACCTACCGACGGAAACGCACGAGGTATCTACAAACAGACTTCCATCCTATGCTATCTTGCTACCGATCGCCGTGACCCCAACCAACCTCTACTCACTGGACCCTTATTGATCACTCGATTAAGCATGCCTCTCCTTAATGTAAATATGCCTTGTCCATTGCTGTTCTGGTTAGTGTTTATTGGCTTATTTCACTGTAGAGCCTCTAGCCCTGCTCACTATACCATATCCAACCTCACAGTTCCACCACCCACATATGCGATGACATCACCTGGTTTCAATGATGTTTCTAGAGACAATATCTCTCTCATCATCACTCAATACCTAGGTTTACCTCCACTGTATTCACATCCTACCATACCTTTGTCTGTACATTATTCCTTTAAGCTATTTTATCGCCCCCAGAAACTTCCTTTTACTCTCTGCTCTAGAAGTTCTAGACGACCAATTCTCATAGCTTTTAGCCATACCCTTATCCTACTCCTCCTCTGTTCCTCTGGTGATGTAGAGGTGAATCCAGGCCCTGCAGTACCTAGCTCCACTCCTATTCCCCAGGCGCTCTCTTTTGATGACTTCTGTAACCGTAATAGCCTTGGTTTCATGCATGTTAACATTAGAAGCCTCCTCCCTAAGTTTGTTTTGTTCACTGCTTTAGCACACTCTGCCAACCCGGATGTTTTAGCCGTGTCTGAATCCTGGCTTAGAAAGACCACCAAAAATTCTGACATTTTCATCCCCAACTACAAGATTTTCAGACAAGATAGAACGGCCAAAGGGGGCGGTGTTGCAATCTATTGCAAAGATTGCCTGCAGAGTTCTGTTTTACTATCCAGGTCTGTTCCCAATTTGAACTTCTACTTTTAAAAATCCACCTCTCTAAAAACAAGTCTCTCACCGTTGCCGCCTGCTATAGACCACCCTCTGCCCCCAGCTGTGCTCTGGACACTATATGTGAACTGATTGCCCCCCATTTATCTTCAGAGCTCGTGCTGCTAGGCGACCTAAATTTTAACATGCTTAACACCCCAGCCACCCTACAATCTAAGCTTGATGCCCTCAATCTCACACAAATTATCAATGAACCTACCAGGTACCACCCCAATTCCGTAAACACGGGTACCCTCATAGATATCATCCTAACAAACTTGCCCTTCAAATACACCTCTGCTGTTTTCAACCAAGATGTCAGCGATCACTGCCTCATTGCCTGCATCCGTAATGGGTCAGCGGTCAAACGACCTCCACTCATCACTGTCAAACGCTCCCTGAAACACTTCAGCGAGCAGGCCTTTCTAATCGACCTGGCCGAGGTATCCTGGAAGGATATTGATCTCATCCCGTCAGTAGAGGATGCCTGGACATTTTTTTAAAATGCCTTCCTCACCATCTTGAATAAGCATGCCCCATTCAAGAAATGTAGAACCAGGAACAGATATAGCCCTTGGTTCTCTCCTGACCTGACTGCCCTTAACCAACAGAAAAACATCCTATGGCGTTCTGCATTAGCATCGAACAGCCCCCGTGATATGCAACTTTTCAGGGAAGCTAGAAACCAGTATACACAGGCAGTTAGAAAAGCCAAGGCTAGCTTTTTCAAGCAGAAATTTGCTTCCTGCAACACAAATTCAAAAAAGTTCTGGGACACTGTAAAGTCCATGGAGAATAAGAACACCTCCTCCCAGCTTCCAACTGCTCTGGAGATAGGAAACACTGTCACCACCGACAAATCCACTATAATTGAGAATTTCAATAAGCATTTTTCTACGGCTGGCCATGCTTTCCACCTGGCTACCCCTACCCCGGACAACAGCACTGCCCTCCCCTCTGCTACTCGCCCAAGCCTTCCCCATTTCTCTTTCTCCCAAATACAGTCAGCTGATGTTCTAAAAGAGCTGCAAAATCTGGACCCTTACAAATCAGCCGGGCTAGATAATCTGGACCCTTTCTTTCTAAAACTATCTGCTGAAATTGTTGCCACCCCTATTACTAGCCTTTTCAACCTCTCTTTCGTGTCATCTGAGATTCCCAAAGATTGGAAAGCAGCTGTGGTTATCCCCCTCTTCAAAGGGGGGGGACACTCTTGACCCTAACAGCTACAGACCTATATCTATCCTACCCTGCCTTTCTAAGGTCTTCGAAAGCCAAGTCAACAAACAGATTACCGACCATTTCGAATCCCACCATACCTTCTCCGCTATGCAATCTGGTTTCAGAGCTGGTCATGGGTGCACCTCAGCCACGCTCAAGGTCATAAACGATATCTTAACCGCCATCGATAGGAAACAATACTGTGCAGCCGTATTCATTGACCTGGCCAAGGCTTTTGACTCTGTCAATCACCACATCCTCATCGGCAGACTCGACAGCCTTGGTTTCTCTAATGATTGCCTCGCCTGGTTCACCAACTACTTCTCTGATCGAGTTCAGTGTGTCAAATCGGAGGGTCTGTTGTCCGGGCCTCTGGCAGTCTCCATGGGGGTGCCACAGGGTTCAATTCTTGGACCGACTCTCTTCTCTGTATACATCAATGATGTCGCTCTTGCTGCTGGTGATTCTCTGATCCACCTCTACGCAGACGACACTATTCTGTATACTTCTGGCCCTTCTTTTGACACTGTGTTAACCTCTCTGGGATAGATGGGACGCTTGCGTCCCAACAGCCATGTCAAAATGTAGAGCGCCAAATTCAAAAAAACTATATAAAATTAAACTTGATTAAATCACACATATAAGATATCAAATTAAAGCTACACTCGTTGTGAATCCAGCCAACATGTCAGATTTCAAAAAGGCTTTTCGGCGAAAGCAAACGATGCTATTATCTGAGGATACACCATAGTAAACAAAGAGAGAGAAGCATATTTCAACCATGCCGGCGCTACTCAAAACGCAGAAATAAAATATAAAAAACGCATTACCTTTTATGAGATTCTTTTGTTGGCACTCCAATATGTCCCATAAACATCACAAGTGGTCCTTTAGTTCGATTAATTCCGTCCATATATATCCAAATTGTCCATTTATTTGGCGCCGTTGTACCAGGAAAAACAGCGTTCAAGTTGAGCAAAATCACGACACAATATCTAAAAAAAATTACCTCTAAACTTTGCCAAAACATTTCAAAGTACTTTTGTAATACAGCTTAAGGTATTTGTAAACGTTAATAATCGATCAAATTGAAGACAGGTCAATCTGTTTTCAATACAGGATATCAACAAACTCACGGAACATTTCATGTGTTGCCCAAATCTCAAACATAAACAAACGACGTCACTCCACTTCCGGGTTAATATCTTTTTCACCTCACTAAGAAAAAACCTTAACCATTTTCCATACAATGGCGACATCCAGTGGAAGCAGTAGAAACTGCGCATTTACTGATTAGAATTCTGGTTTGCCCAACACAATCCATTGAACATAGAGGAACTGAACAATAAAAAAGTTAGTCCTCAGGGTTTTGACTGCTATATAAGTTCTGTTATACTTACAGATATGATTCAAATCGTTTTAGAAACTTCAGAGTGTTTTCTATCCAAATCTACTAATTATATGCATATCTTATATTCTGGGGATGAGTAGCACGAAGTTGAAATTGCGCACGCTATTTTTCCCTAAGTGAAAACTCTGCACCCTATCCTAGAGAAGTTAACAACCCTCCAGGCGAGCTTCAATGCCATACAACTCTCCTTCCGTGGCCTCCAATTGCTCTTAAATACAAGTAAAACTAAATGCATGCTCTTCAACCGATCGCTGCCTGCACCTGCCCGCCTGTCCAACATCACTACTATGGACGGCTCTGACTTAGAATATGTGGACAACTACAAATACCTAGGTGTCTGGTTAGACTGTAAACTCTCCTTCCAGACTCACATCAAACATCTCCAATCCAAGGTTAAATCTAGAATTGGCTTCCTATTCCGCAACAAAGCGTCCTTCACTCATGCTGCCAAACATACCCTTGTAAAACTGACCATCCTACCAATCCTCGACTTCGGTGATGTCATTTACAAAATAGCCTCCAAAACCCTACTCAATAAATTGGATGCAGTCTATCACAGTGCCATCCGTTTTGTCACCAAAGCCCCATATACTACCCACCACTGCGACCTGTACACTCTCGTTGGCTGGCCCTCGCTTCATACTCGTCGCCAAACCCACTGGTTCCAGGTCATCTACAAGACCCTGCTAGGTAAAGTCCCCCCTTATCTCAGCTCGCTGGTCACCATAGCAACACCTACCTGTAGCACGCGCTCCAGCAGGTGTATCTCTCTGGTCACCCCCAAAACCAATTCTTCCTTTGGCCGCCTCTCCTTCCAGTTCTCTGCTGCCAATGACTGGAACGAACTACAAAAATCTCTGAAACTGGAAACACTTATCTCCCTCACTAGCTTTAAGCACCAGCTGTCAGAGCAGCTCATAGATTACTGCACCTGTACATAGCCCATCTATAATTTAGCCCAAACAACTACCTCTTTACCTACTGTATTTATTTATTTATTTTGCTCCTTTGCACCCCATTATTTCTGTCTCTACTTTGCGCTTTCTTCCACTGCAAACCAACCATTCCAGTGTTTTTAGTTTTTATTTTACTTGCTGTGTTGTATTTACTTTGCCACCATGGCCTTTTTATATTTTTATTTATTTATACATATATTTGTTTGCCTTCACCTCCCTTATCTCACCTCACTTGCTCACATTGTATATAGACTTATTTTTTTTTCACTGTATCATTGACTATATGTTTGTTTTACTCCATGTGTAACTATGTGTTGTTGTATGTGTCGAACTGCTTTGCTTTATCTTGGCCAGGTCGCAATTGTAAATGAGAACGTGTTCTCAATTTGCCTACCTGGTTAAATAAAGGTTAAATAAAAATAAATAAAAATGAAGCTCCAGACGAACAGTTATTTTGTTGATGTTGTTTCCAGAGTTGCAACCGAGGACAGACTAATTTTACAACCGAGGACAGACTATTTTTACAACCGAGGACAGACTATTTTTACGTGCTAAGCGATTCAGCACTCGGCTGTACCGTTCTGTGAGCTTGTGTGGCCTACCACTTTGCGGCTGAGCTTTTGTTGCTCCTAGCCGTTTCCACTTCATAATAACAGCACTTACAGTTGACCGGGGAAGCTCTAGCAGGGCAAAAACTTGACGAACTGAAGTTGCCATGTTGAAACATGGATGCATGGATGTGTGCTCAAATAGCCAAATCCAATCATTTTGAAGGCGTGTCCACATGCTTTTGGCCATGTAGTGTATCATAATAGGAAGAATGGACTTTCTCAATCTTCCCCCATTTACAAGCCTGACCAATGGCATAACACCTTATTGATATGTATATTTCACCAACCAATAGGAATACATCAACATTGAATCCATATTTCTGCAGTGGAAGTTTAACCAACCCTGACACACACACAACCACACTGGGATCAGCACACTGAGCGATAGGAAAATGACAATCACACAACCAAATCAACACACACACACACACACACACACACACACACACACACACACACACACACACACACACACACACACACACACACACACACACACACACACACACACACACACACACACACACACACACACACACACACACACACACACACACACACACACACACACACACACACACACACACACACACACTCCTCTCTGCAGCAGGGAGCAGTTGTTTACCTCTGAGCAGCAGTATTGCCGAGGCATGAGATTGGGGCCGTCTGCTGTGTTGGTTATGGATTTATGCTTCATCACCGTGGTGTCTCTTTTAGCGTTGATTATAATTCCCAGAAGCCCTTTTTCTCTACTCCTCCTTTCTTTCTTTCTTTCTTTCTGAATGAGCACAGATTTACTGACCACCTCCACCGGTATTGTCCACCACCAGAATGGAGGCTGATCTATAATATATATATATATATATATCTATAAAATGCTCCGCAACACAATTTGTATCAAGTTCCTGCTTATTTCCTGTTTCCTTTTTTTTTTTTATGGTCCCTTCACCCTAATCGTAGCGGGATATTCATTTGGAACCTCTGACTTTGATGTCTTTTTTGCACTTTTTTAATAAACACAATTTTCCCATCGCCGAAGTTATGACCGCCACCACTGAATGTTTATCTTCTGAAGGGAGATTTCACAAATTGTCAGATAATTCCTGGCTCTGAGTAATTGGTTTATTAAAACTACAAAAACAATGTGCCTGCAACTCAGAAGTCTGGTGCTGTGTTTTACGAGCGAGTGTATTGATAAAGAACTGAACTTGATGAGGCACACGGTTATGCCAATTGCATCAGAAATGCCGATAGATAAATATATCATAGTGTATAAAACAATAATTTATGTTCATCAGTACTTAAACAGTCCAGAATATATCATATGTCATCCAGTAATGAGTTATGTCATTGTCATGATGACAGCAAAACTCCCAAGTACTGTATCCTATAAACTCAGCAAAAAAAGAAACAGTCCTTTTTCAGGACCCTGTCTTTCAAAGATAATTATTAAAAATCCAAATAACTTCACAGATCTTCATTGTAAAGGGTTTAAACACTGTTTCACGTGCTTGTTCAATGAACCATAAACAATTAATGAACATGCACCTGTGGAATGGTTGTGAACACACTAACAGCTTACAGACGGTAGGCAATTAAGGTCACAGTTACGAAAACCTAGGAGACTAAAGATGCCTTTCTACTGACTCTGAAAAACATGCCTTAGGCATGCTGCAAGGAGGCATGAGGACTGCAGATGTGGCCAGGGCAATAAATTGCAATGTCCGTACTGTGAGACGCCTAAGACAGCGCTACAGGGAGACAGCACAGACAGCTGATCGTTCTCGTAGTGCCAGACCATGTGTCACAACACCTGCACAGGATCGGTACATCCGAACATCACACCTGCGGGACAGGTACAGGATGGCAACAACAACTGCCCGAGGTTACACCAGGAACGCACAATCCCTCAATCAGTGCTCAGACTGTAGGCTGAGAGAGGCTGGACTGAGGGCTTGTTAGTGCCTGTTGTAAGGCCTGTTAAAAGGCAGGTCCTAACTAGACATCACCGGCAACAACATCGCCTATGGGCACAAACCCACTGTCGCTGGACCAGACAGGACTGGCAAAAAGTGCTCTCCACTGACGAGTTGCGGTTTTGTCTCACCAGAGGTGATGGTCAGATTCCCGTTTATCGTCGAAGGAATGAGCGTTACACCGAGGCCTGTACTCTGGAGCGGGATCGATTTGGAGGTGGAAGGTCCGTCATGGTCTGGGGCGGTGTGTCACAGCATCATCGGACTGAGCTTGTTGTCATTGCAGGCAATCTCAATGCTGTGCGTCACAGGGAAGACATTCTCCAGCCACATTGCGGACACCGACGCCTTTCTTCCAGACAGGCTGAACACCTTCTTCGCTTGCTTTAAGGATAATACAGTGCCACCAACGCGGCCCGCTATCAAGGCTCTCCTTCTCTGTGGCCAACGTGAGTAAGACATTTAAGCATGTTAACCCTCGCAAGGCGATTGTATCCCTAGCCGCGTCCTCAAAGCATGTGCAGACCAGCTGGCTGTTGTGTTCACAGATATATTCAATCTCTCCCTATTCCAGTCTGTTGTCCCCACATGCTTCAAGATGGCCACCATTGTCCCTGTACCTAATAAAGCAAAGGTAATTGAACTAAATGACTATCGCCCCGTAGCACTCACCTCTGTCATCATGCAATGCTTTGAGAGACTAATCAAGGATCATACCACCTCCACCCTACCTGCCACCCGAGACCCACTTCAATTTGCTTACCGCCCCAAAAGATCCAAAGACAATGCAATCGCCACCACACTGCACACTGCCCTATCCCATCTGGACAAGAGGCATAACTTTGTAAGAATGCTGCTCATTGACTACAGCTCAGCATTCAACACCATAGTACCCGCCAAGCTCATCATTAAGTTCGAGGCCCTGGGTCTGAGCCCCGCCCTGTGCAACTGGGTTCTGAACTTCCTGAAGGGTCGTCCCCAGGTGGTGAAGGTAGGACACAACACCTCTTCGCTGATCCTCAACACTGGGGCCCCACAAGGGTGCGTGCTCAGACCCCTCCTGTACTCCCTGTTCACCCCTGAATGCGTGGCCAAGCACGCCTCCAATTCAATCATCAAGTTTGCAGACGACACTACAGTAGTAGGCTTGATTACCAACAACGATGAGACAGCTTACAGGGAGGAGGTGAGGGCTCTGGGAGTGTGGTGCCAGGAACATAAACTCTCACTCAACATCAACAAAACTAAGGAAATGATCGTGAACTTCAGGAAACAGCAGAGGGAGCACCCCCCTATCCACATTGAAGGGACAGTAGTGGAGAAGTTGGAAAGCTTTAACTTCTTATGGCTGCAGGGGCAGTATTGAGTAGCTTGGATGAAAGGTGCACAGAGGTGCCCATAGTAAACTGCCTGCTCCTCAGTCCCAGTTGCTAATATATGCATATTATTATTCGTATTTGATAGAAAACACTCTGAAGTTTCTAAAACTGTTTGAATGATAGCTGTGAGTATAACAGAACTCATATGGCAGGCAAAAACCTGAGAAAAATCCAAAAAGGAAGTTGGAATTCTGAGGTTGGTCGACTTTCAACCAAGACCCTATTGAATACACAGTGGGATATAGATGAGTTTGCACTTCCTATGGCTTCCACTAGATGTCAACAGTCTGTAGAACCTTGTCTGATGCCTCTACTGTGAAGTGGGGCTGAAGGAGACAGGAATTAGTCAGGTCTATCATGACCTGACCATGCTCTGACCATGCGCGTTCACATGAGAGGGAGCTCTGTTCAATCGCACATCTGAAGTCAATGTAATTCTCCGGTTGGAACGTTACTGAAGATTTATGTTAAAAACATTCCAAAGATTGATTCAATACATCGTTTGACATGTTTCTACTGACTGTTACGGAACTTTTTGACATTTCGTCTGCTTTTAGTGAACGCGCTTCCTGACTTTGGATTTGTTTACCAAACACGCTAACAAAAATAGCTATTTGAACATAAATGATGGACATTACCGAACAAAACGAACATTTCTTGTGGGAGTCCTGGGAGTGCATTCCGACGAAGATCAGCAAAGGTAAGTGAAGATTTATAATGCTTTTTATGAGTTTTGTTGACTGCACAATTTGGCGGGTAACTGTATGGCTTCCTTTTGTGGTTCAACGCTGTTCTCAGATTATTGAATATTGTGCTTTTGCCGTAAAGCTTTTGAAATCTGACACAGCGGTTGCATTAAGAACAAGTGTATCTTTAATTCTATGTAAAACATGTATCTTTCATCAAAGTTTATGATGCGTATTTATGTTATTTGACGTGGCTCTCTGCAATTTCTCCGGATATTTTGGAGGCATTTCTGAACATGGCGCCAATGTAAACTGAGGTTTTTGGATATAAATATGAACTTTATCAAACAAAACATATATGTATTGTGTAACATGAAGTCCTATGAGTGTCATCTGATGAAGATCATCAAAGGTTAGTGATTCATTTTATCTCTATTTCTGCTTTTTGTGACTCCTATCTTTGTCTGGAAAAATGACTGTGTTTGTCTGTGATTTTGCGGTGACCTAACATAATCGTTTGTGGTGCTTTCGCTGTAAAGCCTATTTGAAATCGGACACTTTGGTGGCATTATCAACAAGATTAACTTTAAAATGGTATAAGATACATGTATGTTTGAGGAATTTTAATTACGAGATTTCTGTTGTTTGAATTTGGCGCCCTGCACTTTCACTGGCTGTTGTCATATCATCCCGTTAACGGGATTGCAGCCATAAGAAGCTCCTCGGCATACACATCACTGACAAACTGAAATGGTCCACCCACACAGACAGTGTGGTGAAGAAGGCGCAACTGCGCCTCTTCAACCTCAGAGGCTAAAGAAATTTGGCTTAACACATAAAACCTTTACGAGTTTTGGCAATACATTATTTTCTTTTTATTTAAACTTTATTAAACTAGGCAAGTCAGTTAAAAACAAATTCTTATTTACAATGACGGCCTACACTGGCCAAACCCGGACGGTGCTGGCCAGTTGTGGGATTCCCAATCACGGCCGGATGTGTTACAGACTGGATTCAAACCAGGGACTGTAGTGGTACCTCCACAATCACAGCCTGTTGTGATACAGCCTGGTAATGAGCTAGCCGCGAGGGGGTGTGACATATTTAAAGGAAGTCTCCAGCGAGGACAGAGAGGTGTAGAGATCAAAGAAATATAGTCAGAAAGTGAGGCAGAAGCCGCAGCCAACTGAGACAAGAAATGGAACGTGGATTGTTAATCAACTTAAATCACCTGAATGTGTATTTAGTTGCGCCTTCAAGTTTACTTATAGCACTCGTCAGCAGCCTTGGAAACCCAGCCCTCTAATGTTTCACTGATAATGCACAACCATTCAACGTTAGCTGCGTGTACTTAGATTGGAAACTCCAGGAAATAGGAGAACATTCCGGAAAATGCAGACTTAACCTTTTCCATTAAATTACTTGGGCTTGGAGCAATTGTGCCTCATTAACAGAAGAATGCTGAAATGTATTGAGTTTTTCTCAGATGCTGCCGTTGGCACACAATGGTGCTCGGATGAAGCAGGATGAAGCAGGATGAAGCAGGATGAATTTGTTTCCATCGCAACTGATTTGAGTTGTTAATATGGAGGACCACGTACAGGATGCTGGTAAATGCCAATTGTGGAAAACATCATGCAATAGATCTACAGTGCATTCGGAAAGTATTCAGATCCCTTGACTTTTTCCACCTTTTGTTAGTTTACAGCCTTATTCTAAAATGCCAAGAGTTTGCAAAGCTGTCATCAAGCCAAAGGGTGCCTATTTGAAGAATCTCAAATATAAATATATAATATATTTTGATTTGTTAAACACTTTTTTGGTTAATGCATGATTCCATATGTGTTATTTCATAGTTGTGATGTCTTCGCTACTATTCTACAATGTAGAAAATAGTAAAAATAAAGAAAACCCTTGAATGAGTAGGTGTTCTAAAACTTTTGACCGGTACTATATTTCAGATCAAACAATATTTTATTTGTCACATGCTCCAAATACAACAGGTGTAGTAGACCTTTCTGTGAAATGCTTACTTACCAGCCCTTAACCAACAATGCAGTTCAAGAAAGAGTTAAGAAAATATTTACCAAAGAAACTGAAGTAAAAATAGTAAAATTAAAATAAAAAGTAACACAATAAAAATAACACTTACCAGGCTATATACAGGGTACCGTGTCAATGTGCAGGGGTACAGGTTAGTCAAGTTATTTGTACATGTAGGTAGGGGTAAAGTGACTATGCATAGTTAATAAACAGCGATTAGCAGCAGTGTAAAAACAAAGGGGGGTTAATGTCAATGTTAATAGACAGGGTGGCCATTTGATTAAGTGTTCAGCAGACTTATGGCTTGGGGCTAGAAGCTGTTAAGGAGCCTTTTGGTCGTAGACTTGGCACTCCGGTACCGCTTGCCGTGCGGTAGCAGAGTGAACAGTCTATGACTTGGGTGACTGGAGTTATTGACAATTTTTTTGCCTTCCTCTGACACTGCCTACTATATAGGTCATGGATGTTAGGAAGCTTGGCCCCATTGATGTACTGGGCCGTCGATGTTAATGGGGACCTGTTCAGCCCGTCCTTTCCTGTAGTCCACGATCAGCTCCTTTGTATTGCTCACATTGAGAGAGAAGTTTTTATTTTTTGTTTCATTTACTTAAAAAAAATGTTTACCCCCTTTTCTCCCCAATACAGTGATATCCAATTGGTAGTTACAGTCTTGTCCCATTGCTGCGACTCCTGTATGGACTCGGGAGAGGCATATGGATCCTAAACACTGCGTCGAGCCGCACTGCTTCTTGACACAATGCTCCCTTAACCCGGAAGCCAGCTTCACCAATGTGTCGGAGGAAACACTGTACACCTGGCGACGTGTCATCGTGAATTGCGCCCGGCCAGTCACAGGAGTTGTTAGAGCGTGATTGGACAAGGACAACCTGTCCAGCCAAACCCTCCCCTAAACCGGACGACGCTGGGCCAAATGTGCGGCGCCTCATGGGTCTCCCGGTCGAGGCTGACTGCGACACAACTTGGGATCGAAGCAGGATCTGTAGCGACACAGCCAGCACTGCGTTGCACTGGGGAGGCCGAGAGAGAGGTTGTTGTCCTGGCACCACACTGCCAGGTCTCTGACCTCCTCCCTATAGGCTGTCTCATTGTTGTCGGTGATCAGGGCTACCACTGTTGTGTCATCAGCAAACGTAATGATGGTGTTGGAGTCATGTTTGGCCACACAGTTGTGGGGGAACAGGGAGTACAGCAGGGGAATAAGCACGCACCCTTGAGGGGCTCCAGTGTTGAGGATCAGCGTGGCAGATGTGTTGTTGCCTACCCTTACCACCTGGGGGCAGCCCGTCAGGAAGTCCAGGATCCGGTTGTAGAGGGAGGTGTTTAGTCCCAGGGTCCCTAGCTTAGTGATGAGCTTTGTGGGCACTACGGTGTTGAACACTGAGCTATAGTCAAGGAACAGCATTCTCACATTGGTTTTCCTTTTGTCCAGGTGGGAAAGGGCAGTGTGGATTGCGGTTGAGATTGTGTCATCTGTGGATCTGTTGGGGCAGTATTTATATTGGAGTGGGTCTAGGGTTTCCGGGATGATGGTGTTGATGTGAGCCATGACCAGCCTTTCAAAGCACTTCATGGCTACCGATGTTGTAACGGCGTTCCTCCTCCTCTTCATCCGAAGAGGAGGAGCATGGATTGAACCAAAATGCAGCGTTGGAATAAGACATAATGAATTTATTGAACAAGACAAAACTAACTATACTTGACAACTAAACAAAATAACAAACCGAATGTAGACAGACTTGGACCACGAACTTACATGAAACACGAAGAACGAACGAACAAGTACTTACTACAAACAAAACGACGAACGAACGAAACAGTCCCATATGGTGCAAACATAGACACAGACACAGGAGACAACCACCCACAAACAAACACTGTGAAAACACCTACCTTAATATGATTCTCAATCAGAGGAGATGAAAACCACCTGCCTCTAATTGAGAACCATATTAGGTACCCAAACCAACATAGAAACAGAAAACATAGACTGCCCACCCAAACTCACGTCCTGACCAACTAACACATACAAAAACTAACAGAAAACAGGTCAGGAACGTGACAGATGTGAGGGCAACAGGACAGTAAATATTTAGGCAGGTTAATTTCGCTTCCTTGGGCACAGGGACAATGGTAGTCTGCTTGAAACATGTAGGTATTACAAACTCGGTCAGGGAGAGGTTGAAAATATCAGTGAAGACACTTGCCATTTGGTCCGTGCATGCTTTGAGTACACGTCCTGGTAATCCGTCTGGCCCCGCGGCTCTGTGAATGTTGACCTGTTTAACTTCTTGACGCTAGGAGGCAGAATTTTTATGTTTGGAAAAATAACATTCCCAATGTAAATGGCCTATTTCTCAGGCCCAGATGCTAGAATATGCACATATGACAGATTAGGATAGAAAACACTCTAACGTTTCCAGAACTGTCAAAATATTGTCTGTGAGTATAACAGAACTGATTTTGCAGGAGAAACCTGAGGAAATCCAACCCGGAAGTACCTCTTATTTTGAAAAATCCCTGTTACATTGCCTGCCTATCCTCCATTTAAAGGGATATCAACCAGATTCCTTTTACAATGGCTTCCACAGGTTGTGAACAGGCTTTTGTCATAGTTTCAAGCTTTTATTCTGAAAAATTAGCGTGATTTATCAAAACGCGTCAGTGGATGGCCAGGTGTCCTTTGATTAGTTCATGCGCGCGAAAGTTGTAGCTCGACATTTTCTTTATCTATTGTATTGAATAGTTTACCGTCCGGTTGAAATATTATCGATTATTTATGTTAAAAACAACCTGAGGATTTATTATAAAAAAAACGTTTGACATGTTTCTACAAACTTTACAGATACTATTTGGAATTTTCGTCTGCCCTTCATGACTGCTCGAGCCTGTTGATTTCTGAACATGACGCACCAACCAAATGGAGGTTTTTGGATATAAAAATAATATTTATCGAACAAAAGGAACATTTATTGTGTAACTGGGAGTCTCGTGAGTGCATACATCTGAAGATCATCAAAGGTAAGCGATTCATTTTATTGCTTTTCTGACTTTCGTGACCAATCTACATTGCTGCTAGCTGTTCGTAATGTTTTGTCTAGTGATCGATAAACTCACACAAACGCTTGGATTGCTTTCGCTGTAAAAATATATTATCAAAATCTGACACGATAGGTGGATTAACAACAAGCTAAACTGTGTTTTGGTATATTTCACTTGTGATTTCATGAAAATAAATATTTAAAAAAAAATATATATATATTTGGCGCCCTGCAATTCAGCGGTTGTTTGCGAAAATGATCCCGTTAAAGGGATCCGTGCGCCAAGAGTTTAAAGGTCTTGCTCACATCTGCTACGAGAGCGTGATCACAAAGTCGTCCTAAATGGCTGGTGCCACCACCATTCTTCACCGTAGGGATGGTTCCAGGTTTCCTCTAGACGTGACACTTGGTATTCAACTAAAATATTTGAATCTTGGTTTCATCAGACCAGAGAATCTTGTTTCTCATGGTCTGAGAGTCTTTATGTTCCTTTTAAAAGGCACCTAAAGAATCTCAGGAGTGGATCCGTCTGACCACTACCATAAAGGCCTGAAGGCCGCAGAGATGGTTGTCCTTATGGAAGATTCTCCTATCTCCACAGAGGATCTTTAGAGCTATGTCAGAGTGACTATCGGGTTCTTGATCACCTCACGGACCAAGGCCCTTCTCCCCCGATTGCTCAGTTTGGCCAGGAGGCCAGCTCTAGGAAGAGTCTTGGTGGTTACAAAACTTCTTCCATTTAAGAATGATGGAGGCCACTGTGTTCTTGGGGACCTTCAATGCTGCAGAAATGTTGTGGTACCCTTCCCCAGATCTATGCCTCGACACAATCCTGTCTCGGAGCTCTACGGACAATTCCTTCAACGTCATGGCTTGGGTTTTGCTCTGACATTCACTGTCAACTGTGGGACCTTATATAGACAGGTGTGTACCTTTACAAATCATGTCCAATCAATTGAATTTACCACAGGTGGACTTCAATCAAGTTTTATAGAAACATCTCAAGGTTAATCAATGGAAACAGGATGTACCTGAGCTCAATTTCGAGTCTCATAGCAAAGGGTCCAAATAAGTTAATAAATAATAAATACATTTACTGAAAAAATACAAACCTCTTTTCTCTTTGTCATTATGGGGTATTGTGTGTAGATTACTGAGGATTTCTGGGTCTGAATACTTTCCCGAAGTTACTGTGTGCAGTAATCATTGCTTAACAAGTCATTCAGTTAGTTTGTAGTTCAGTTTGTAGTTCAGTAGTTCAGTTAGTTTGTATAACCATTGTTATACAAATAACAGAAAATATGGTTAAATTGCAGGGAGACCAGTTTCCTTTATTTGACTTTGTTTCAATGATGACAGTAAAATGGTATGTTTGAATCAACGTCATTGCTTTGTCCACCGGACGTGCTACCTGTCCCAGACCTGCTGTTTTCAACTCTCTAGAGACCGCAGGAGCGGTAGAGATACTCTTAATGATCGGCTATGAAAAGCCAACTGACATTTACTCCTGATTATTATTTGACCATGCTGGTCATTTATGAACATTTGAACATCTTGGCCATGTTCTGTTATAATCTCCACCCGGCACAGCCAGAAGAGGCCTGGCCACCCCTCATAGCCTGGTTCCTCTCTAGGTTTCTTCCTAGGTTTTGGCCTTTCTTGGGAGTTTTTCCTAGCCGCCGTGCTTCTACACCTGCATTGCTTGCTGTTTGGGGTTTTAGGCTGGGTTTCTGTACAGCACTTCGAGATATTAGCTGATGTACGAAGGGCTATATAAAATAAACTTGATTTGATTTGATTGCTTCAACGTCATGCAATCAACCTAAACAAAGAGGTACGCTACATATACAAAAGTATGTGGACACCCCTTCAAATTAGCGGATTCTGACATTTTTCAGCCACACCCGGTGCTGACAGGTGTATAAAATCGGGCACGCAGTGATGCAATCTCCATAGACAAATATTGGCAGTAGAATGGCCTTACTGAAAAGCTCAGTGACTTTCAAACATGGCACCTTTAGCATGCCACCGTTCCAACAAGTCAGTTCTGTAGTGCCCAACGTCACTAATTCTCTTGTGGCTAAATGGAAATCCCCACAACAATGTTCCAACATCTAGTGAAAAGCATTCCCAGAAGAGTGGAGGCTGTTATAGCAGCAAAGGGGGGACCAACTCTATATTAATGCCCATGATTTTGGAATGAGATGTTCGACGAACAGCTGTCCACATACTTTTAGTCATGTGATGTATTTTGAAAAAAATGCAAAGCCACAGTGCAACGATTTCTGACAAAACAGTGACTCCTACATGTAGGGTTATGCACTTCAGTGAGAACAAGTATACCATGCAGATGCCCGGCTCTACACCCTGCGTAGTATAGGAAACAAGCTGTGTTCAATTCAGCTGAGCTATCAGGTCAACACAGTCAGACTTCGATCAACTTCCAGACTACCTAAACAACATTGAATAGTTAAAAGTAACTCTACCTTTTCTTACATAAGCAGTATGTGAAAGTATATATCGGATTGGGGTTTAAAAAGGCTACGTTAACATCTGATTTTCACAAAGGACACCATCATTTCAACGTGAAGCTAGGGATTCTATCTTTAGTCCATGGTTGTTTTGGATATTTGAATGTTTAGAAGTAGTTACCATTAATCCTATAAATAGGATGACAAAATCCTGATATTAATAATAACCTTTTAACTTTCTATATGGTCTTGTGCTGTATATATGTTATTCATAACATATGTTGATATTTGGATGTGTTCACAAATCAGTATCCAGTTTGTTTCCAAATTACCCACAGGGTAAAGACTGTATTACTTCCCACAGGGCAAAGACTGTATTACTTCCCACAGGGCAAAGACTGTATTACTTCCCACAGGGCAAAGACTGTATTACTACCCACAGGGCAAAGACTGTATTACTACCCACAGGGCAAAGACTGTATTACTACCCACAGGGTAAAGACTGTATTACTACCGACAGGGCAAAGACTGTATTACTTCCCACAGGGCAAAGACTGTATTACTTCCCACAGGGCAAAGACTGTATTACTTCCCACAGGGCAAAGACTGTATTACTTCCCACAGGGCAAAGACTGTATTACTACCCACAGGACAAAGACTGTAGTACTACCGACAGGGCAAATACTGTATTACTTCCCACAGGGCAAAGACTGTATTACTTCCCACAGGGCAAAGACTGTATTACATCACACAGGGCAAAGACTATATTACTTCCCACAGGGCAAAGACTGTATTACTTCCCACAGGGCAAAGACTGTATTACTTCCCACAGGGCAAAGACTGTATTACTTCCCACAGGGCAAAGACTGTATTACTTCCCACAGGGCAAAGACTGTATTACTACCCACAGGGCAAAGACTGTATTACTACCCACAGGGCAAAGACTGTATTACTACCCACAGGGTAAAGACTGTATTACTACCGACAGGGCAAAGACTGTATTACTTCCCACAGGGCAAAGACTGTATTACTTCCCACAGGGCAAAGACTGTATTACTTCCCACAGGGCAAAGACTGTATTACTTCCCACAGGGCAAAGACTGTATTACTTCCCACAGGGCAAAGACTGTATTACTACCCACAGGGCAAAGACTGTATTACTACCCACAGGACAAAGACTGTATTACTTCCCACAGGGCAAAGACTGTATTACTACCCACAGGGCAAAGACTGTATTACTTCCCACAGGGCAAAGACTGTATTACTACCCACAGGGCAAAGACTGTATTGCTTCCCACAGGGCAAAGACTGTATTACTTCCCACATGACAAAGACTGTATTACTTCCCACAGGGCAAAGACTGTATTACTTCCCACAGGGCAAAGACTGTATTACTTCCCACAGGGCAAAGACTGTATTACTACCCACAGGACAAAGACTGTATTACTTCCCACAGGACAAAGACTGTATTACTACCCACAGGGCAAAGACTGTATTACTTCCCACAGGGCAAAGACTGTATTACTACCCACAGGGCAAAGACTGTATTACTTCCCACAGGGCAAAGACTGTATTACTTCCCACAGGGCAAAGACTGTATTACTTCCCACAGGGCAAAGACTGTATTACTTCCCACAGGGCAAAGACTGTATTACTACCCACAGGACAAAGACTGTATTACTTCCCACAGGACAAAGACTGTATTACTACCCACAGGGCAAATACTGTATTACTTCCCACAGGGTAAAGACTGTATTACTACCCACAGGGCAAAGACTGTATTACTTCCCACAGGGCAAATACTGTATTACTTCCCACAGGGCAAAGACTGTATTACTTCCCACAGGGCAAAGACTGTATTACTTCCCACAGGGCAAAGACTGTATTACTTCCCACAGGGCAAAGACTGTATTACTTCCCACAGGGCAAAGACTGTATTACTTCCCACAGGGCAAAGACTGTATTACTTCCCACAGGGCAAAGACTGTATTACTACCCACAGGGTAAAGACTGTATTACTTCCCACAGGGCAAAGACTGTATTACTTCCCACAGGACAAAGAATGTATTACTACCCACAGGGCAAAGACTATATTACTTCCCACAGGGCAAAGACTGTATTACTTCCCACAGGGCAAAGACTGTATTACTACCCACAGGACAAAGACTGTATTACTACCCACAGGACAAAGACTGTATTACTACCCACAGGGCAAAGACTGTATTACTACCCACAGGGCAAAGACTGTATTACTTCCCACAGGACAAAGACTGTATTACTACCCACAGGGCAAAGACTATATTACTTCCCACAGGGCAAAGACTGTATTACTACCCACAGGGCAAAGACTGTATTACTACCCACAGGGCAAAGACTGTATTACTTCCCACAGGACAAAGACTGTATTACTACCCACAGGGCAAAGACTGTATTACTACCCACAGGGCAAAGACTAGTTGAATCAACATTGTTTCCACGTAATTTCTACTTGAAAAATGTAATATGTTAATGTTGAATCAACGTGGAAAACTGATTGTATTTGAAAAAAGTAACCAACGGTAGTTTCTACCTGGTATTTATGACCTGTTGCAAAGTCACAAAACTAGAGAGAGAGAGAGAGAGAGAGAGAGAGAGAGAGAGAGAGAGAGAGAGACAGAGACAGAGAAAGAGACAGAGAGAGAGAGAGAGAGAGAGAGAGAGACAGAGAGACAGAGAGACAGAGAGAGAGAGAGAGAGAGAGAGAGAGAGAGAGAGAGAGAGAGAGATGATCCTTCCTCCAGGGCATGTCATGACATCTAAGTGAAAGAATAGTACTCATTTAAATTTAGACAAAACAGTTATTAGCCTCCATTTTCAGATTGACTGAGCGTCACTGGACTTTGAGCACCAATATGGTCGCAGCACCTGTAGAACATTCATAACGATGTGAGAGCTTTGGACTAGAAGGTTTTATCTGCCGAATGAGGATTCTGAGATAATTGGCTTTAAAACCTGTTATGGCTGCAGCCCGACACCGGTACACCTATGACAACATCCAGCTCAAATGCAGGGCGCGAAATTCAAAATCTATTTTTTTAAAATATTTAACTTTCACACATTAACAAGTCCAATACAGCATTTGAAAGATAAACATCTTGTCAATCCAGCCAACATGTCCGATTTTTTAAATGTTTTACAGAGAAAACACCACATATATTTATGTTAGCTCACCACCAAATAAAAAAGAGGACAGACATTTTTCACAGCACAAGTAGGATGCAAGTAGCATGCACAAGCCAACCTAACTAACCTAGAACCAACCTAAATAACCTAGAAAAAACTACCTCAGATGACAGTCCTATAACATGTTACACAATAAATCTATGTTTTGTTCAAAAAAATTGCATATTTTAGCTATAAATCAGTTTTACATTACTGCTACCATCATAGCTACAGTCAGAAATCGCACGGGAGTAGCCAGAGAAAATAGACACCAACGTCAACTACCTTATTACTCATCATAAATCATTTCAGAAAAATATATGGTGGATAGCTAATGAAAGAGAAAGATCTTGTGAATACAGACAATATTTCCGATTTCTGAAGTGTTTTACAGCGAAAACACAATATATCGTTATATTAGCTTACTACAATAGCTAACACACAGCAGCATTGATTCTAGTCAAACGCTAGCGATAGCACAGTTCGACAGATATATGAAAAAGCATCCCAAATTGGGTCCTTATCTTTGTTGATTTTCCATCAGAATGTTCTCCAAAGGGTCCTTTGTTCAGAACCGTCTTCATTTGGACCCAGAACGAACGATGTCCCTCTTGAATTAGCATGCACACTGGCCATGCCGTGCTAACCTCTCCGTCTTGACAAAATTCTTGCGTCGCATCACGTCTAAAGTCCAGAATAAATTTCAATAATATAATTAAAGTATATTGAAAAAACATACTTTAGGATGATATTGTGACATGTATCAAATAAAATCGAAGCCGGAGGTCATATTCACCTATAACGAGGGTTTTCCAGGAGCGCAGTCCAGTTCCTACTTCGCGCCCAGAAAAAAAAATTAAGTGCGCACTTCTGACTCCAAGATGTTGTTTTCAGTCCCTGACAGAGATAATCAAGTCATTTCTTCTCTCACTTCCGCATGACACACAGGGGAAGGCGTGTGACGTGTTTCTACAGTCCTAAGTGCCAAGGCCTTTTATAGAGAGTATCTTGAAGAGAGACATAGCTTCTTGGAAATTTCACTTCCGGATAGAAAATGGGCTGTAAAATGAGTTATGTTTCACTTAGAGAAATAATTAAACCTGTTTTAGAAACTAGACAGTGTTTTCTATCCAATACCAATAATAATATGCATATTGTACGAGCAAAAATTGAGTAAGAGGCCATTTGAAAATGGGCACATATTTTCCAGTTTTTCAATACGCCCCCTGCAGCCATAACAAGTTAAAGTTCCCGAACACTCATTGTTTTAAATAGTGTCAGCAAATGTTTATCTTGTATTCTTTTGAACTTAACAACATGAATTGGGGTATTTTGACGACTATATACTGTAGGTAGAGAACGTTGAACAGAACAAGGCTATGTCAATAACTCAATATTGAAAAAGATAGAACGATATAGTCCCGAGATCTCGAAGGGAAAAAAAGTGACAGAGGTGCATCCACACTCGTAGATATCATGTTTAAAATAGCTCACAATCTCTACATTGTTGTACATGATGGACCCTTGCCAGTCATATTCAGGTAATATCCAGGACCAGAAGGGCAGCTTGTTAACTGATATTTCTGGTGAAAGTTCTACTTCATTGTGACTTGAATGATCTGGAATGATACCTAGCAGCGAGTGGGCCTATTTGAACATGAGGAGCTGTGATTTGGGAAGGAATTCCTCCTCAGTCAGAAACCATCTTCAAGGCAATCTGCAGAGATTGAATGCAGTGTCAATGCAGACAGAGTTCAACAAGAATAAGAGTGTAACAAGGCGACTGTTTCTGTCCTGTTCTGACACAAACACCAACCACTCCAACCCTCAGAGCAGTCCATGACACACAAACACCACCCACTCCAACCCTCAGAGCAGTCCATGACACATTCACAAACACCACCCACTCCAACTCTCAGAGCAGTCCATGACACATTCACAAACACCACCCACTCCAACTCTCAGAGTAGTCCATGACACATTCACAAACACCACCCACTCCAACTCTCAGAGCAGTCCATGTCACATTCACAAACACCACCCACTCCAACTCTCAGAGTAGTCCATGACACATTCACAAACACCACCCACTCCAACTCTCAGAGCAGGACATGGACACTCTCAGAGCAGAACATGGGCACTCTCAGAGCAGAACATGGACACATGGACACTCTCAGAGCAGGACATGGGCACTCTCAGAGCAGGACATGGACACTCTCAGAGCAGGACATGGACACTCTCAGAGCAGAACATGGACACATGGACACTCTCAGAGCAGGACATGGGCACTCTCAGAGCAGGACATGGACACTCTCAGAGCAGGACATGGACACTCTCAGAGCAGAACATGGACACATGGACACTCTCAGAGCAGGACATGGACACTCTCAGAGCAGGACATGAGCACTCTCAGAGCAGGACATGGGCTCTCTCAGAGCAGAACATGGACACTCTCAGAGCAGAACATGGACACATGGACACTCTCAGAGCAGGACATGGGCACTCTCAGAGCAGGACATGAGCACTCTCAGAGCAGGACATGGACACTCTCAGAGCAGGACATGGACACTCTCAGAGCAGGACATGAGCACTCTCAGAGCAGGACATGAGCACTCTCAGAGCAGGACATGGACACTCTCAGAGCAGGACATGGACACTCTCAGAGCAGGACATGAGCACTCTCAGAGCAGGACATGGGCACTCTCAGAGCAGGACATGGACACTCTCAGAGCAGGACATGGGCACTCTCAGAGCAGGACATGGACACTCTCAGAGCAGAACATGGACACTCTCAGAGCAGGACATGGGCACTCTCAGAGCAGAACATGGGCACTCTCAGAGCAGGACATGGGCACTCAGAGCAGGACATGGACACTCTCAGAGCAGGACATGGACACTCTCAGAGCAGGACATGGACACTCTCAGAGCAGAACATGGGCACTCAGAGCAGGACATGGACACTCTCAGAGCAGGACATGGGCTCTCTCAGAGCAGAACATGGACACTCTCAGAGCAGAACATGGGCTCTCTCAGAGCAGAACATGGGCACTCTCAGAGCAGGACATGGACACTCTCAGAGCAGGACATGGACACTCTCAGAGCAGGACATGGGCACTCTCAGAGCAGGACATGGGCACTCTCAGAGCAGGACATGGACACTCTCAGAGCAGGACATGGACACTCTCAGAGCAGGACATGGACACTCTCAGAGCAGGACATGGACACTCTCAGAGCAGGACATGGACACTCTCAGAGCAGGACATGGACACTCTCAGAGCAGGACATGGACACTCTCAGAGCAGGACATGGACACTCTAAGAGCAGGACATGAACACTCTCAGAGCAGGACATGGGCACTCTCAGAGCAGAACATGGACACTCTCAGAGCAGAACATGGGCACTCTCAGAGCAGAACATGGGCTGACACAAACATAGAAAAAAAAAAAGAAAAAAAAATTACATCCAATTTTTTATTATTAAAGTGGCTAGAAATTTGAGTCAGTATGTTGGCAGCAGCCACTCAATGTTAGTGATGGCTGTTTATCAGTCTGATGGCCTTGAGATGGAAGCTGTTTTTCAGTCTCTCGGTCCCAGCTTTGATGCACCTGTACTGACCTCGCCTTCTGGATGATAGTGGGGTGAACAGGCAGTGGCTCGGGTGGTTGTTGTCCTTGATGATCTTTTTGGCCTTCCTGTGACATTGGGTGGTGTTGGTGTCCTGGAAGGCAGGTAGTTTGCCCCCGCTGATGCGTTGTGCAGACCTCATTACCCTCTGGAGAGCCTTACGGTTGTGGGCGGGGCAGTTGCTGTACCAAGCGGTGATAAATCCCGACAGGATGCTCTCGATTGTGCATCTGTAAAAGTTTGTGAGTGTTATCGGTGACAAGCCAAATTTCTTCAGCCTCCTGAAGTTGAAGAGGCGCTGCTGCACCTTCTTCACCACGCTGTCTGTGTGGGTGGACCATTTCAGTTTGTCCGTGATGTGTACGCCGAGGAACTTAAAACTTTCCACCTTCTCCACTACTGTTCCATCGATGTGGATGGGGGGTGCTCCCTCCGCTGTTTCCTGAAGTCCACGATCATCTCCTTTGTTTTGTTGACGTTGAGTGTGAGGTTATTTTCCTGACACCACACTCCGAGGGCCCTCACCTCCTCCCTGTAGACCGTCTTGTCGTTGTTGGTAATCAAGCCTACCACTGTAGTGGTGTCTGCAAACTTGATGATTGAGTTGGAGGCGTGCATGGCCACGCAGTCATGGGTGAACAGGGAGTACAGGAGAGGGCTGAGAACGCACCCTTGTGGGGCCCCAGTGTTGAGGATCAGCTGTGTGGAGATGTTGTTTCCTTCCCTCACCACCTGGGGGCAGTCCGTCAGAAAGTCCAGGACCCAGTTGCACAGGGCGGGGTCGAGACCCAAATATTGTTGTCTGAGGCTACTCAGAACATATCCAAGTCCACGTGATCGAAGCAATCTTGAAGCGTAGAATCAGATTGGTCGGACCAGCGTTGAACAGATCTGAGCACGGGCGTTTCCTGTATTAGTTTCTGTCTATAATCTGGGAGCAACAAAATGGAGTCATGGTCAGATTTGCCGAAAGGACGGCGAGGGAGGGCTTTGTATGCGTCACGGAAGTTAGAGTAGCAATGATCCAGGATGCTGCTAGCCCGGGTCGCGCATTCGATATGCTGATAAAATTTAGGGAGCCTTGTTTTCAGATTAGCTTTGTTTAAATCCCCAGCTACAATAAATGCAGCCTCAGGATATGTGGTTCCCAGTTTACATAGAGTCCAATAAAGTTCTTTCAGGGCCGTCGAGGTGTCTGCTTGGGGGGGATATATGCGGCTGTGATTATAATCGAAGAGAATTCTCTTGGTAGATAATGTGGTCGGCATTTGATTGTAAGGAATTCTAGGTCAGGTGAACAAAAGGACTTGAGTTCCTGTATGTTATTATGATCACACCACGTCTCGTTAATCATAAGGCATACACCCCCGCTGTCACGTTCCTGACCTATTTCTGTTAGTTTGTTATATGTGTTAGTTGGTCAGGACGTGAGTTTGGGTGGGCATTCTATGTTTTCTGTTTCTATGTTGGTTTATGGGTTGCCTGGTATGGCTCTTAATTAGAGGCAGGTGTTTGGTGTTCCTCTAATTAAGAGTCATATTTAGGTAGGTGTTTTCACAGTGTTCGTTGTGGGTGATTGTCTCCTGTGTTTGTGTATGTCGTTACGCCACACGGGACTGGTTTCGGTTTGTTTGTTCAGTGTTTTTATGTGTAGGCTTTTTCCTGTTCGTGCGTTCTCGTGTGTTATGTGAGTCCGTCGTTCAGATCTGTCTACACCGTTTATTTGTTTTGTTAGTTTATTAGTCAAGTTCGTGTATTCGTGTTTTTTCTTTAATAAATCATGTCTACAAACTCAGCTGCATTTTGGTTCGATCCCTGCTCCTCCTCTTCTGATGAAGAGGCGGAGGAAAGCCGTTACAGAATCACCCACCAATCCAGAACCAAGCGGCGTGAGTTCAAGCAGGATTATACACAGGAATCATGGACTTGGGAGGAAATATTGGACGGGAGAGGTCCATGGGCACAGTCGGGAGAATATCGCCGCGCTCGTGAGGAGATGGAGGCAGCGAGAGCCCAAGAGCGTTGGTATGAGGAGGCAGCAAGGAGACGTGGCTGGAAGTCCGAGAGGAGACCCCAAAAATTTATTGGGGGGGGGCTAAGAGGTGGTGGGCCAAGGGCAGGTAGGAGACCTGCGCCCACTTCCCAGGCTTACCGTTACGCAGTAGAGCGCACGGTGTCTCCTGTACGAGTGCATAGCCCAGTGCGGGTTATTCCACCTCCCCGCACTGGTAGGGCTAGATTGGGCATTGAGCCAGGTGTCATGAGGCCGGCTCAACGCGTCTGGTCTCCAGTGCGTCTCTTCGGGCCGGCTTACATGGCACCAGCCTTACGCATGGTGTCCCCGGTTCGCCTACATAGCCCGGTGCGGGTTATTCCACCTCCCCGCACTAGTCGGGCGACGGGGAGCATTCAACCAGGTAAGGTTGGGCAGGCTCGGTGCTCAAGGGAGCCAGTACGCCTTCACGGTCCGGTATTTCCGGCATTACCTCCCCGCCCCAGCCCAGTACCACCAGTGCCTACACCACGCACCAGACTTCCAGTGCGTTTTCAGAGCCCTGTGCCTCCTCCACGCACTCTCCCTATAGTGCGTGTCTCCAGCCTAGTGCCTCCAGTTCCGGCACCGCGCACTAAGCCACATGTGCGTCTCCTAAGTCCTGTGCAAACTGTTGTTTCTCCCCGTACTCGTCCTGATGTGCGTGCACTCAGCCCGGTGCCACCAGTGCCGGTACCACGCACCAGGAATATAGCACGCTTTGAGAGTCCAGTGTGCCCTGTCCCTGCTCCCCGCACTAGGCTTGAAGTGCGTGTCCTCAGTCAGGTGCCTCCAGTTACGGCACCACGCACCAAGCCTACAGTGCGTCTCAGCCGGCCAGAGTCTGCCGTCTGCCCAACGGCGCATGAACTGCCTGTCTGCCAGGAGCCTGCAAAGCTGCCCGTCTGCCATGAGCCTACAGAGCCTTCCGCCAGACAGGAGCAGCCAGAGCCTTCCGCCAGACAGGTGCAATCTGAGCCATCCGTCTCCCCAGCGCCATCTGAGCCATCCGTCTCCCCAGCGCCGTCTGAGCCATCCGTCTCCCCAGCGCCGTCTGAGCCATCCGTCTCCCCAGCGCCGTCTGAGCCATCCGTCTCCCCAGCGCCGTCTGAGCCATCCGTCTGTCCTGAGCCATTAGAGCCGCCCGTCTGTCCCGAGCCGTCAGAGCCGATAGTGCCAGTTATCAGTCAGGATCTGCCAGAGCCGCCAACCAGACAGGATCTGCCAGAGCCGCCAACCAGACAGGATCTGCCAGAGCCGCCAACCAGACAGGATCTGCCAGAGCCGCCAACCAGACAGGATCTGCCAGAGCCGCCAACCAGACAGGATCTGCCAGAGCCGTCAGCGAGCCATGAGCGTCGAGAGCCGTCAGCCAGCCATGAGCGTCGAGAGCCGTCAGCCAGCCATGAGCGTCGAGAGCCGTCAGCCAGCCATGAGCGTCGAGAGCCGTCAGCCAGCCATGAGCGTCGAGAGCCGTCAGCCAGCCATGAGCGTCCAGAGCCGTTAGCCAGTCATGAGCTGTCCCTTAGCCCGGAGCGGCTATTTACCCAGAACTGCCCCTCAGTTCAGAGCTGTCTCTCTGTCCGGAGCTGCCTTTCAGTCCGGAGTTGCCCCTCTATCCTGATCTCCCTCTCTATCCTGAGCTACCTCTATATCCTGATCTATCCCTCTGTCTTGAGCTATCCCTCTGTCTTGATCTATCCCTCTGTCCCGGTGCTGCCCCTGTTGTTGATGTTACCAAGAGGATTTTGTGGGGGTAAGATGAGGGTGGACATTCATAGGGGGAGATGGAAGCTGGGATTGACTATGGTGGGGTGGGGACCTCGCCCGGAGCCTGAGCCACCACCGTGGTCAGATGCCCACCCAGACCCTCCCCTAGACTTTGTGCTGGTGCGCCCGGAGTTCGCACCTTATGGGGGGGGTTATGTCACGTTCCTGACCTATTTCTGTTAGTTTGTTATATGTGTTAGTTGGTCAGGACGTGAGTTTGGGTGGGCATTCTATGTTTTCTGTTTCTATGTTGGTTTATGGGTTGCCTGGTATGGCTCTTAATTAGAGGCAGGTGTTTGGCGTTCCTCTAATTAAGAGTCATATTTAGGTAGGTGTTTTCACAGTGTTCGTTGTGGGTGATTGTCTCCTGTGTTTGTGTATGTCGTTACGCCACACGGGACTGGTTTCGGTTTGTTTGTTCAGTGTTTTTATGTGTAGGCTTTTCCCTGTTCGTGCGTTCTCGTGTGTTATGTGAGTCCGTCGTTCAGATCTGTCTACACCGTTTATTTGTTTTGTTAGTTTATTAGTCAAGTTCGTGTATTCGTGTTTTTTCTTTAATAAATCATGTCTACAAACTCAGCTGCATTTTGGTTCGATCCCTGCTCCTCCTCTTCTGATGAAGAGGAGGAGGAAAGCCGTTACACCCGCCCTTCTTCTTACCAGAAAGATGTTTGTTTCTGACGGCACAATGCGTGAAGAAACCGGGTGGTTGTACCGACTCTGATAACGTATCCCGAGTGAGCCATGTTTCCGTGAAACAGATAATGTTACAATCTCTTATGTCTCTCTGGAAGGCAACCCTCGCTCGAATTTCGTCTACCTTGTTGTCAAGAGACTGGACATTGGCGAGTAGTATGCTCGGGAGCGGTGAGCGATGTGCCCGTCTACGAAGCCTGACCAGAATACCGCTCCGTCTGCCCCTTCTGCGGTGCCTTTGTCTTGGGTCGGCTTCTGGGATCCAATCCATTGTCCTGGATGGTAGTCCAAATAGAAGATCCGCTTCGAGAAAGTCGTGTTCCTGGTCGTAATGTTGGTAAGTTGACGTTGCTCTTATATCCAAATATCCAATAGTTCTTCCCGGCTGTATGTAATAAGACTTAAGATTTCCTGGGGTAACAATGTAAGAAATAATACATAAAAAAACGAAATAGTGTATAGTTTCCTTAGAACGCGAAGCGAGGCGACTATCTCTGTCAGTGCCATGTGTGTTAAGTAACAGGGTTGGAGTTAAAACCTACAGGAGGGTTTTTCTACATGAACAGGGTTGGAGTTAAAACCTACAGGAGGGTTTTTCTACATGAACAGGGTTGGAGTTAAAACCTACAGGAGGGTAGTTCTCCAGGAACAGGGTTGGAGTTAAAACCTACAGGAGGGTAGTTCTCCAGGAACAGGGTTGGAGTTAAAACATACAGGAGGGTTTTTCTACATGAACAGGGTTGGAGTTAAAACCTACAGGAGGGTAGTTCTCCAGGAACAGGGTTGGAGTTAAAACATACAGGAGGGTTTTTCTACATGAACAGGGTTGGAGTTAAAACCTACAGGAGGGTAGTTCTCCAGGAACAGGGTTGGAGTTAAAACCTACAGGAGGGTAGTTCTCCAGGAACAGGGTTGAAGCGAAAACCTACAGGAGGGTAGTTCTCCAGGAACAGGGTTGGAGTTAAAACCTACAGGAGGGTTTTTCTCAAGGACGCTGAACAAAACAATAAACACTACAAAACAAACCGTGAAGCTTAAGGCAATGTGCCACAAACAAAGTCAACTTCCCACAAAGACAGGTGGGAAAAAGGGCTACCTAAGTATGGTTCTCAATCAGAGACAACGATAGACAGCTGTCCCTGATTGAGAACCCTACCCGGCCAAAACATAGAAATACTAATAATAGAACATAGAATACCCACCCCAACTCACAATCTGACCAAACCAAAATAGAGACATAAAAAGGATCTCTAAGGTCAGGGCGTGACATTTTCTCCAGCAACAGTGCCAGATTTAAAAACCTACAGGAGGGCAGTTGTCCAGGAACAGGGTTGGAGTTAAAACCTACAGGAGGGTAGTTCTCCAGGAACAGGGTTGGAGTTAAAACCTACAGGAGGGTAGTTCTCCAGGAACAGGGTTGGAGTTAAAACCTACAGGAGGGTAACTCTCCAGGAACAGGGTTGGAGAGTCCTGCTCTACACACACCCACACATTGTAATATTGTAATATTGCATTTTTGAAATTTTGTAATATGGTATTACTGTAATATTGTAAATTGTATAATGTACAATGTATTGTGTCATGGATTGTGTCAATATGATATAGTGTTTTATTCTTGTTTGGACTCCAGAAAGAGTAGCTAATGGGGATCCTAATAAATACTAATCATGCGCCATTATTTATTAAAAGAAAGAGTGGTGGTGGTTGTCTGAAGCAGACATCTTTCCCCATTTACTTCCCCTGGCCGTCACACCATCATTTGTGAAATCAGCTGTGTCCGGCGGAGGGGAAGTTGTCTGCACAGAATGTACTTATTGGAGTGTGCAGAGACATGACCTTCACCCGGGGAGGAGAGAGGAGGAAGAGAGGACTGAGGCGTGTACAGGGAATGGAGGACAGAGAAGGGAAGAGTGGACAGAGAAGGGAAGAGTGGACAGAGAAGGGAAGAGTGGAAAGAGAAGGGAAGAGTGGACAGAGAAGGGAAGAGAGGACAGAGAAGGGAAGAGAGGACAGAGACGTATACAGGGAAGAGAGGACAGAGAAGGGAAGAGAGGACAGAGAAGGGAAGAGAGGACAGAGACGTATACAGGGAAGAGAGGACAGAGAAGGGAAGAGAGGACAGAGAAGGGAAGAGTGGACAGAGAAGGGAAGAGTGGACAGAGAAGGGAAGAGTGAACAGAGAAGGGAAGAGTGGACAGAGAAAGGAAGAGTGGACAGAGAAGGGAAGAGTGGACAGAGAAGGGAAGAGAGGACAGAGACGTATACAGGGAAGAGAGGACAGAGACGTATACAGGGAAGAGAGGACAGAGACGTATACAGGGAAGAGAGGACAGAGACGTATACAGGGAAGAGAGGACAGAGAAGGGAAGAGAGGACAGAGAAGGGAAGAGAGGACAGAGAAGGGAAGAGTGGACAGAGAAGGGAAGAGTGGACAGAGAAGGGAAGAGTGGACAGAGAAGGGAAGAGAGGACAGAGACGTATACAGGGAAGAGAGGACAGAGACGTATACAGGGAAGAGAGGACAGAGACGTATACAGGGAAGAGAGGACAGAGAAGGGAAGAGAGGACAGAGAAGGGAAGAGTGGACAGAGAAGGGAAGAGAGGACAGAGAAGGGAAGAGTGGACAGAGAAGGGAAGAGTGGACAGAGAAGGGAAGAGTGGACAGAGAAGGGAAGAGTGGACAGAGAAGGGAAGAGTGGACAGAGAAGGGAAGAGTGGACAGAGAAGGGAAGAGAGGACAGAGACGTATACAGGGAAGAGAGGACAGAGACGTATACAGGGAAGAGAGGACAGAGAAGGGAAGAGAGGACAGAGAAGGGAAGAGAGGACAGAGAAGGGAAGAGTGGACAGAGAAGGGAAGAGTGGACAGAGAAGGGAAGAGAGGACAGAGACGTATACAGGGAAGAGAGGACAGAGACGTATACAGGGAAGAGAGGACAGAGACGTATACAGGGAAGAGAGGACAGAGAAGGGAAGAGAGGACAGAGAAGGGAAGAGTGGACAGAGAAAGGAAGAGTGGACAGAGAAGGGAAGAGGGGACAGAGAAGGGAAGAGAGGACAGAGAAGGACAGAGAGGACAGAGAAGGGAAGAGAGGACAGAGAAGGGAAGAGTGGACAGAGAAGGGAAGAGTGGACAGAGAAGGGAAGAGAGGACAGAGACGTATACAGGGAAGAGAGGACAGAGACGTATACAGGGAAGAGAGGACAGAGACGTATACAGGGAAGAGAGGACAGAGAAAGGAAGAGAGGACAGAGAAGGGAAGAGTGGACAGAGAAGGGAAGAGTGGGAAGAGTGGACAGAGAAGGGAAGAGAGGACAGAGAAGGGAAGAGAGGACAGAGAAGGAAAGAGAGGACAGAGAAGGGAAGAGAGGACAGAGAAGGGAAGAGTGAACAGAGAAGGGAAGAGAGGACAGAGAAGGAAGAGAAGACAGAGAAGGGAAGGGAGGACAGAGAAGGGAAGAGAGGACAGAGACGTATACAGGGAAGAGAGGACAGAGAAGGAAGAGAGGACAGAGAAGGAAGAGAGGACAGAGAAGGGAAGGGAGGACAGAGAAGGGAAGAGAGGACAGAGACGTATACAGGGAAGAGAGGACAGAGAAGGAAGAGAGGACAGAGAAGGGAAGGGAGGACAGAGAAGGGAAGAGTGGACAGAGACGTTTCCAGGGAAGAGAGGACAGAGACGTATACAGGGAAGGGAGGACAGAGAAGGGAAGGGAGGACAGAGAAGGGAAGAGAGGACAGAGAAGGGAAGGGAGGACAGAGAAGGGAAGAGAGGACAGAGAAGGGAAGAGAGGACAGAGAAGGGAAGAGAGGACGTAGGCGTATACAAAGAGAGGACAGAGAAGGGAAGAAAGGACAAAGAAGGGAAGGGAGAACAGAGAAGGGAAGAGAGGACAGAGAAGGGAAGGGAGGACAGAGAAGGGAAGAGAGGACAGAGACGTTTCCAGGGAAGAGAGGACAGAGACGTATACAGGGAAGGGAGGACAGAGAAGGGAAGGGAGGACAGAGAAGGGAAGAGAGGACAGAGAAGGGAAGGGAGGACAGAGAAGGGAAGAGAGGACAGAGAAGGGAAGGGAGGACAGAGAAGGGAAGAGAGGACAGTGAAGGGAAGGGAGGACAGAGAAGGGAAGAGTGGACAGAGATGTATACAGGGAAGAGAGGACAGAGACGTTTCCAGGGAAGAGAGGACAGAGACGTATACAGGGAAGGGAGGACAGAGAAGGAAGAGAGGACAGAGAAGGGAAGGGAGAACAGAGAAGGGAAGAGAGGACAGAGAAGGGAAGGGTGGACAGAGAAAGGAAGGGAGGACAGAGAAGGGAAGAGTGGACGGAGGAGTATACAGGAAAGAGGGGACAGAGAAGGGAAGAGAGGACAGAGAAGGGAAGAGAGGACGGAGGAGTATACAGGAAAGAGAGGACAGCGAAGGGAAGAGAGGACAGAGGCTTATACAGAGAAGAGAGGACAGAGAAGGGAAGAGAGGACAGAGAAGGGAAGAGAGGACAGAGAAGGGAAGAGTGGACAGAGAAGGGAAGAGAGGACAGAGACGTATACAGGGAAGAGAGTAGAGGTCGACCCATCCATTTGTCACTCCAATATGTGTTGTCTGTGTTTTAAAATTGGATTTTGGTTTATTATTATTGCTTTGCAAAAGGGGGAGTTCTTCATGTCTTAATGGTGGTGGCAGAAGTCGACTCCAGTTTCACCGTGGGTGTATGGCCAATACAAAGCTGTTATGTTTTCCTGCATTGCATTCTATTGGTTAATAAGACAAAAAAAAAACAGGTGTAGCCTGTGACATCTACTCCCTTTGCCTCTCTTGTAGATGAGCTAAAGGAACAAGGCAATCTCAGACTAGATTCAATTCTATGGAGGCCGGTGGTGGTTTGCAGCCAGACTGGTATATTGGTCCTAAGGGAGAAAGAAAGATATAGAAAATGTCAAGCCTTCCTCTGGTCAATCTGTCAGTTCTGAATGCTTTGCCAACACACAAAACAGTCATATGTCGTCATGCATATCGGTACCGTGGTAACAGTAACTGTTGGTAACAGTAATTGTAACAGTTGTGGTAACAGTAACCTGTTTCATGTATGTTTTACTGTGAAATGGAATCCCCATTTAAAAGTCTTAGCTGTTACAATGGATCTACAAATAGACAGCTTGGCTTATGGACAAAATGTCTGTTGATATTTCGTCATGGGTGAATCCCTCACTTTCTGGCTTTCTGGGTGGCCTTTTCATTCTATCTACACGTATCTGGGAGAAACCAGGCCTTGTTTGTTAGCTAACATGTTGATTTGAGACGGGTCCTTGCCCCTTCACTTTGGTTAATCTGTTGATAATCACTCAACTAGAGTTGCATCCATCTCTCTCTCTCTCTCTCTCGCTTCTTCTCTCCCTTGATTCCTAAGAGTGCAGAGTCCTTATGGCTTGAAGCAGCTCTTGAGAAGCTGAAGTGGGGAATGTACAGTACGTGTCAGATGTTTAGAGCGTCATTATGCTGCACGTGTTCTGTATAATTAGCCTGTGATTTGTGACCAGAGAGCAAAGCTCCACTGGTGAACATGCAAATGCAAATTGGAGGAAACCCCCCCCATGTTAATCACAAAGTGAATATTTTTTAGTTCATTAGCAACTCATTTGCATATTTTTCAGCCGTATAACAAAATATTATATCCCAAATAAAACCCAATTTTGCTGTTATAGAAATGTGTTCATTACCCCTTCTGGTTATTTGGAGCCTGAATGGGTTTGTGTGTGTGGCTCTTAAGTGTTTTAGAATAATTTTTTCAAGTGCCGAAACTATTCATCAATAAAGCTAAACTGCAATAATCCCATAGCCTGAATACCCTTTTCTACAAAATGGTGGTCTCGTGAGGCTGGCTCGCTCCCAAAACAACTCTTTGGGCTTGTCAGTCCTCCATTCCTGGATGTTACTGACACTCTGACAGAAAGTGATGCGATCATTCAAGTGGCGGAGGGGGGGGGGGGGGGGGGCAGAGACAGAGAGAGGGGTAGAGCTGAAAACAAAGCCGTCATGGTGATTGGCTGTCTGGACAGAGGCCAAGGAGCAAGGAGGAGAGGGAGTATTAAGGCTCCCTTTAGAGGTCAAGAAGATTCCATCTCCATGACTCCCAGTGTGTGTGCACATGCATGTTTTGTGTTTGTGTGTGTGTGTGTGTGTGTATGTGTGTGTGTGTGTGTGTGCGAGCCAGTGTGCGTGTGTGGCTAGCTCGACGGTAACACAACAACGTCTCTCACAGTGAGAACAGACATCACACTGAGGGTCATTTGTATGGCGCTTTCTGGTTGGAGTTTCAATTACACCTTTGAGTGTCTGGAGACTGGAGAGCCCACCATTCTACTGTCTGTCCACTGTCTGTCCACTGTCTGTCCACTGTCTGTCCACTGTCTGTCCAATGTCTGTCCACTGTCTGTCCACTGTCTGTCCAATGTCTGTCCACTGTCTGTCCACTGTCTGTCCACTGTCTGTCCAATGTCTGTCCACTGTCTGTCCAATGTCTGTCCACTGTCTGTCCACTGTCTGTCCAATGTCTGTCCACTGTCTGTCTAATGTCTGTCCACTGTCTGTCCACTGTCTGTCCACTGTCTGTCTAATGTCTGTCCACTGTCTGTCCACTGTCTGTCCACTGTCTGTCCAATGTCTGTCCACTGTCTGTCTAATGTCTGTCCACTGTCTGTCCAATGTCTGTCCACTGTCTGTCTAATGTCTGTCCACTGTCTGTCCACTGTCTGTCCACTGTGTGTCTAATGTCTGTCCACTGTCTGTCCACTGTCTGTCCACTGTCTGTCCAATGTCTGTCCACTGTCTGTCTAATGTCTCTCCACTGTCTGTCCAATGTCTGTCCACTGTCTGTCTAATGTCTGTCCACTGTCTGTCCAATGTCTGTCCACTGTCTGTCTAATGTCTGTCCACTGTCTGTCCAATGTCTGTCCACTGTCTGTCTAATGTCTGTCCACTGTCTGTCCACTGTCTGTCCACTGTCTGTCCAATGTCTGTCCACTGTCTGTCCAATGTCTGTCCACTGTCTGTCCACTGTCTGTCCAATGTCTGTCCACTGTCTGTCCACTGTCTGTCCACTGTCTGTCCAATGTCTGTCCACTGTCTGTCCAATGTCTGTCCACTGTCTGTCCACTGTCTGTCCACTGTCTGTCCAATGTCTGTCCACTGTCTGTCCACTGTCTGTCCAATGTCTGTCCAATGTCTGTCCAATGTCTGTCCAATGTCTGTCCAATGTCTGTCCACTGCCCCACAGATACAGTGCATTCAGAAAGTATTCACACCCCTTGACTTATTCCACTTTTTGTTTTGTTACAGCCTGAATTCTAAATTGGTTAAAAATATAAAGAATTCTCAACCATCTACATAAAATACACCATAATGACAAAGTGAAAACATGCTTTTTAGAAATGTTAGCAAATTTATAGAACATTTTTTATACAGAAATATCTCATTTCCATCAGTTTTCACAGCCCTTAGTCAATACAAATGTGACTCGTTTCAGAAAACTAGGCGTACTAAATGATTCTATTTTTATCAGAATGTTTTTCTTTGGCAGAAATGCCTTCTGGAACATGTGAACTTTCATGTGCCTTAATAATAAACCTGTATGCCATCTGTAAATACAAATAAAATTGTTAAATTCCAAACCTAGTTGGTCTAGCAACTGAAAAAGACAGGAACCTTCCCGCTAGCCATGATTGGCTGAGATAATAAATGGGCTGGACATGCCTGAGACATGAGTATGGATTGGTCTGCCATGTAGTGCCTTCTGTCTGTAACATGAGCTGCTCGGTATGTTTAGATAATCCTTACTTACTTCAGTTTATTAAAAAGATATCATGGTGTTTGCAAAGTGTTTCTCTCCGGATTACATCTTCAAACTGAGGGCAACCACGGCATCTGTGACAGAGAGGGAGACGGATCTGATGGCATTGCACACCAGAGTGTCTTGACACAACGGGCCAAGCTGTACAAACAAAACGGAAACTACACAGGACTTGTTATTTAATGAAAGGGGTTGCAGTCTACCCATGAAGCGTTCATCCATGAATACGGGTAAGAGTCTATCTACATGTTCAGATATTATACGCTTCTAATTTTGTCAGAGTGTCGTTTTCATAGCAAGTTAACGTGTACTGTTAGCTAGCTAGCTAACGTTAGCTGGCTGGCTCACTAACGTTACATGTACGGAACTTTATATGTTATCTAACGAACTAACATTGAATCTAGTTGGGTAGCTTTAGCTAGCTATGACAATCGGTTTGTATTGCTCGTGCTCTATGGGTTGGGATTATGGTTCATTGTTTAGCTAGCTAGCTACATGTCTAAACAAAAGACCTCACCTCGCCAGATGATTACATGACCCATCAAGTTAGCCAGGTGTGTCTGACGGTGATTACGGCTATCTGTTGTATAATAATACAAAAATATTTGTATCTGGAGTTTGTCTTTCAGCATCAGTAGAACACGCCTGACTCTCCTCCACCAGTCATACAAGGAGAATGGTCTAATGCCTCCCATCAAAAAGAGAGCTGGCCCAGGCAAGCACAGGTTACACCTGAAGCATGAGGACTTACAGCGAGTGGTGAACTTCATCAACAACTATGCAGAGGATAATGCAATAGTATTACCAGGACGCCACCCAGGACACAAACACTTTGGTGGAAAGCTGATGCCATCCCATGTGACAAAAGCAGCAGTGTGGCGTCTCTACAAGGAATCAATGACAACACTTGGCATGTAAAGCATAAACAATACGTTTTGATTATGTTCTTTATCTGCAACATGATTGGAACTACTTTAATTGATCTCACCTTATTTGTGTATTTTTCAGAGGTACGTGTAGTCTTCCTTCAGGAATGTATGGAGAGATTGCTGGTATGAAGGACAGCACTGTGACAGGGGTCAACATCCCACAGCGAGTTAGACTGGAGGATGGTACGGTACTGGTGGAAAGCTATGGCTGGCAGCAACAGATCAAGCAGCACCAGTAATTCAGGTGAATATCATTTTCATTGCATTGTATGAGGTTATTCTTATTATCTAAACTTGGTAGGTCAATTGTAATCTTACGTTGTTTCCTATACTACTCACTCTGTTTAATACATGGCCTCACATGTGAATCCTTAAAAAGATGGGTGGGGCTGAAGGCTTAAGAGGATGTGAACAATGCTGAATGGGTGTAGACAAAGAAGAGCTCTCCAGTAGTAGTACCAAAACATTCAACACCCATTTTCTCAAAACAAGTTTATCAACTTTCAAAGCTGAATTACTTTCCCATTTTCCTACAACTGCAGTTTATGATATACCATTTTGTAGCTCTTTGTCTTCATTTTTATCCAATGTAAAAAACACAATTTCAAATGTTGCTTCATAAGACCGAATCAAGGTGTTCAGTCACACATTAGAATCACCTTTGGCAGAAATTACAGCTGTGTCTTTCTGGGTAAGTCTCTAAGATCTTTGCACACCTCGATTGTACAATATTTGCAAAAATTATTCAAATTCTGTCAAGTTAGTTGTTGATTATTGACAGACAGTCATTTTCAAGACCATTTTCCAGCCTATTTAAGTCAAAACTATAACTAGGCCACTCAGGAACATTCATTGTTGTCTCGGTAAGCAACTCCAGTGTATATTTGGCCTTGTGTTTTGGTTATTGTCCTGCTGAAAGATGAATTGCTCTCCCAGTATCTGTTGAAAAGTCGATTGAATCCGATTTTGCCTGTGCTTACAGTGCCTTGCAAACGTATTCATCCCATTTGTTGTTTTTCCTATTTTGTTGCATTACAACCTGTAATTTAAATGGATTTTTATTTGGATTTCATGTAAAGGACATACACAAAATAGTCCAAATTAGGGAAGTGAAACTTGTTTCAAAAAATTATATAAAATAAAAAAGTGAAAAGTGTTATGTGCGTATATATTCACCCCCTTTGCTATGAAGCCCCTAATTAAGATTCGGTGCAACCAATTACCTTCAGTAGTCACATAAATAGTTAAATAAAGTCCACCTGTGTGCAATCCAAGTGTCACATGATCTCAGTATATATACACCTGTTCTGAAAGGCCCCAGAGTCTGCAGCACCACTAAGCAAAGGGCACCACCAAACAAGCGGCACCATGAAGACCAAGGAGCTCTCCTGGTCAGATGAGGCAAAAAAATTTGTAATGATGATGATGGCTTTTTGGCCATTAAAGAAAACGCTATGTCTGGCGCAAACCCACTACCTCTCATCACCCCGAGAATACCATACCCACAGTAAAGCATGGTGGTGGCAGCATCATGCTGTGGGGATGTTTTTCATTGGCAGGGACTGGGAAACTGGTCAGAATTGAAGGAATGTTGGACGGCGCTAAATACAGGGAAATTCTTGAGGGAAACCTGTTTCAGTCTTCCAGAGATTTGAGACCGGGACGGAGGTTCACCTTCCAGCAGGACAATGACCCTAAGCATACTACTAAAGCAACACTCGAGTGGTTTAAGGGGAAACATTTAAATGTCTTGGAATGGCCTAGTCAAAGTCCAGACCTCAATCCAATTAAGAATCAGTATGACTTAAAGATTGCTGTACACCAGCGCAACCCATCCAACTTGAAGGAGCTGGAGCAGTTTTGCCTTGAAGAATGGGCAAAAAATCCCAGTGGCTAGATGTGCCAAGCTTATAGAGACATACCCCAAGAGACTTGCAGCTGTAATTGCTGCAGAAGGTGGCTCTACAAAGTATTGACTTTGGGAGGCTGAATAGTTATGTACGCTCAAGTTTTCAGTTTTTTTGTCTTATTTTTTGTTTTTGCATCTTCAAAGTGGTGAAGAAAAACTTCATGTTGTGTAAATCAAATGATACAAACCCCCCCCCCAAAAAAATCTATTTTAATTCCAGGTTCTAAGGCAACAAAATAGGAAAAATGCCAAGAGGGGTGAATACTTTCACAAGCCACTGTTTCTTTATTCCATTTCTTTGTATCCTAAAAACTACTCTACTACATTATGGGGTATTGTGTGTAAGCCAGTGGCACACATTCTCAATTTAATAAATGTTTAAATTCAGGCTGTAACACAACAAAATGTGGAAAAAGTAATGGGGTGTGAATACTTTCTGAAGGAACTGTAGATTTCTACGACGAGGACGATTGACAATAGGTGTCACCGGCTAATGGACGTTGCAGGTATATGCCCCACCTTTGGAGATTAGCCTAATACCTCTCAAAACACCAGACTTTATAGTGAGATGTTAAACAACTAACTGCTGGTGACATACTGTGAGGTGGTGCAGCAATATTAAGTGGCTTACTGTGTCTTATTTCAGTTGAAAATGCTCTGTCTTCTCTTTCACTTTACTAAAGTAAATGTAGAAGTATATTGTGTCTAGAAGGGCTTGGTCTCCACCCACTGCTAACTCATAACACACACACAAACACACAATGACGCAAAACTCTAGTCTAACACACACACATGTACACATTTTTACACCACTGCACCAGGAACATATGTGCAGTTTCACAGTGGTTTTCAGACTTCTCCCATCACAGGCCTTGTCAGTTTGCCACCCATCATGCATCTGTCATCCTTCATGCATCTGTCACCCATCATGTACTGTATCTGTCAGCTGCTGACACAGCGCCAAACAAAAGAGATGACGCACAGCCAGAAATCAGCTGGTGCTCTCACTCTGCATGTCCTTCTCCCTGATGGTCTCTCTCTCTCTCTCTCTCTCTCTCTCTCTCTCTCTCTCTCTCTCTCTCTCTCTCTCTCTCTCTCTCTCTCTCTCTCTCTCTCTCTCTCTCTCTCTCTCTCTCTCTCTCTCTCTCTCTCTCTCTCTCTCTCTCTCAATTCAATTCAATTCAAGGGGCTTTATTGGCATGGGAAACTGTGTTAACATTGCCAAAGCAAGTGAGGTAGGTAATACACAAAAGTCAAATAAACAATAAAAATGAACAGTAAACATTACACATACAGAAGTTTCAAAACAATAAAGACATTACAAATGTCATATTATATATATGCAGTGTTGTAACAATGTACAAATGGTTAAAGCACACAAGTTAAAATAAATAAACATAAATATGGGTTGTATTTACAGTGGTGTCTGTTCTTCACTGGTTGCCCTTTTCTTGTGGCAACAGGTCACAAATATTGCTGCTGTGATGGCACACTGTGGAATTTCACCCAGTAGATATGGGAGTTTATCAAAATTGGATTTGTTTTCGAATTCTTTGTGGATCTGTGTAATCTGAGGGAAATATGTCTCTCTAATATGGTCATACATTGGGCAGGAGGTTAGGAAGTGCAGCTCAGTTTCCACCTCATTTTGTGGGCAGTGTGCACATAGCCTGTCTTCTCTTGAGAGCCATGTCTGCCTACGGCGGCCTTTCTCAATAGCAAGGCTATGCTCACTGAGTCTGTACATAGTCAAAGCTTTCCTTAAGTTTGGGTCAGTCACAGTGGTCAGGTATTCTGCCACTGTGTACTCTCTGTTTAGGGCCAAATAGCATTCTAGTTTGCTCTGTTTTTTTGTTAATTCTTTCCAATGTGTCAAGTAATTATCTTTTTGTTTTCTCATGATTTGGTTGGGTCTAATTGTGCTGTTGTCCTGGGGCTCTGTGGGGTGTGTTTGTGTTTGTGAACAGAGCCCTAGGACCAGCTTGCTTAGGGGACTCTTCTCCAGGTTCATCTCTCTGTAGGTGATGGCTTTGTTATGGAAGGTTTGGGAATCGCTTCCTTTTAGGTGGTTGTAGAATTTAACGGCTCTTTTCTGGATTTTGATAATTAGTGGGTATCGGCCTAATTCTGCTCTGCATGCATTATTTGGTGTTCTACGTTGTACACGGAGGATATTTTTGCAGAATTCTGCATGCAGAGTCTCAATTTGGTGTTTGTCCCATTTTGTGAAATCTTGGTTGGTGAGCGGACCCCAGACCTCACAACCATAAAGGGCAATGGGCTCTATGACTGATTCAAGTATTTTTAGCCAGATCCTAATTGGTATGTTGAAATGTATGTTCCTTTTGATGGCATAGAAGGCCCTTCTTGCCTTGTCTCTCAGATCGTTCACAGCTTTGTGGAAGTTACCTGTGGTGCTGATGTTTAGGCCGAGGTATGTATAGTTTTTTGTGTGCTCTAGGGCAACGGTGTCTAGATGGAATTTGTGGTCCTGGTGACTGGACCTTTTTTGGAACACCATTATTTTGGTCTTACTGAG